>NW_009603419.1:0-32126 GCF_000690535.1 Cariama cristata
GCCTGCAACAGTAACTGGTAAGCAATCTCTTTGCCTTTCTTGTCTGTGTTCTTCCTATTTCCAGCCCTGGTCCTGCTAGGGGGGAGTAAGCAAGCAGCTGGGTGGGAGTTTGGCAGTTAGCCAAGGCTAACCCACCACAGCTATAGGCTTTGATGGTCAAAACTGCATTCCAAATTAGACTATGAAGAGAATGAAGTGATAAATGCCTGAAAATGAGATTTTCCCCAGCAAATAATCACATGGTTATAGCGATGACAGTTGTTGTTCTACATTACTGTAAAAGAAGTTGAAATACCGAGTCTGTGGGCCATTAGTACATGAACTTATTCTGTGTCTACATTGTAAGAAATCAAATGCTCATCAAAAGAAAGGCATGAAAAATATAATACAAGTCTTCTCCAAAGAAATGGTGCAACAACAGACACCTCTTTGGGACCATATCCACAAGGACAACTGCAGCCCTTTTCACCTGATGGTCCTCAGATGGCAGTGCTGTGTCTTTCCCCATTTGGCAGTGCTGAGTTGAGTGCTCTGTACGCAGTGAATTACTGATTTTACTCCCTTTTTTACAGTGCATAAATAGCACTACAAACTGTAATAAACAATGTAATTTTTATGTTTCAAACCTCTGCATTTGTTTAACTCATTGCAATAATAAATTGCTACTCTTGACAAATACATTCTGAGAGGCCTAACCATGCAGTTTTGAAAAGAAAATGAATTAATAAAGTATTCGTAGCTTTTTCCTTTATAGTCCCAGTGCAGTTAAACATAATTCTCCATGGTGTGACACAGCTGTATACTTTTCACAGTGATAATGGTGAATGGTAAAAGGTGATGTTTGAAATACCTACAAACTTTCCTGAAGAGTGGTCTGAGTATTTTCTGAATTGCCTGAAAACATCTTGTTTCAAGAAGTAGGACACTGACTGAAGCAAGAGTTACAAGATAATACAGCATATTGGTATTTTTTTGTGAGGGATTGTACAGAAAGATGTGTTTAAGTTAAAATTAAACACTGAGATGCTGCCAGTATTAGTAATAGCTTCTGAATGAAGAATTATGTTCTATCCTGAATCAAGGAAATTAATGTTGAAATGAAGTGATCTTGACTTGTGTTGGATTAGGCAGATTGAAGATCCAGAAAAATAAATTTCAGATACTCCTGAATTATGACTTGTATGGAGAGTTAGTCTGTAAATTGTTCACTTGTCCAAGAATGACCAACTCCACCTTACAATAATCAAAACAAAAAACTCTCGAAATCTTGTCCCATTCTCTTTTAGTATCTTTAGGCGTCCACAGTCATTTATGTCCTACTGTAAAGCCACTCATAAAATAAGTAATCTAAGGAGTATTTGTGAATTAACGTATCTAGTAAGGTGTAATTCATATCCAGGCCTACTATGTCCAGGAGGAGATACTGTCATTATGTTTAACTTTCTGTTTTGAAAAATTGGATCAGATTGGAATACAATGACATTGGAATTGAAAACTCACAATGAATCAATCTATTATTAGGTCAGACATTATACAAATGTTGTGAGGGAACATGAAAAGAAAAGGCAGTTTGTTGGGTCGTGGTTGGCTGGTTGGGTTTTTGGTTTTAGTGAAGAACAGATATGAATTGCACATCCTGGAATAAATTTGGACTGGAAACTGCTTCTTAGCTGTTAGACAAGTGAGGAAGTAGAATTACCTCTGAGGGGGATGAGTAAGAGCACAAGTCATTAATTTAAAATGAAACATATTGCTTTATAGAGGGTTTATATGGTACAGTTGCTTACAGCAATGAAACACTGTGTTTGGTGATCCAGGAAACCCTTTCTGTCCCTATGTTTGTAATGATTATGGTGAGTTAACGGATAGAATGCATGACCAGGCTCCTGAGGAGTCTATGTTTATTTTAGTGATGCTTATAGTGATGCCATCTATCCTGAGATTATACTTTTATATATGTCAAATCTTTCAGGTATTTATATATATTTTCTTGGTACATTTTACTTTCCTGTGGTGAATCATACAAGCTGAGTAACATGGAGCTTACAACCAAGTGGAGGCTGCTGCTATGAGCTAGTGGTACAGATTCCACTTTTCCCCTGCTCCCAGGGAAATCTAGTGCAGGAGCTAAGGCTGGACCCTGGGAGGTCACTGCTGTCACCAAGTGTGATGTCTGGATGTCATACTACAGTGGGAAAGGGTGGCATTCAAAGACAGAAAAAAAGCAATTTCTTTGGTTTACTCAATCAGGGAAGAAACTCCTTAACTTTGGAGAAACAGGAAATTAAAACCAGCTCTGTTGTACCAGTTTTTATACAGAAGGCTTCAACCACATAAGGCTTGGTGCAAGTTTGAGAATAAAAATAGATTTGGACTAGAGCTACTGTGTTATTTTTCAGTATTTTGTTCTAACTGCTACTAGGGAAGGGGTCCAGATAAAATTTACTATTGTCTTATTTCTGTTGTGCTAGGAATTGCTCAAATGCTATATTTATACACAAGCCTGGCATATCAAAAAGTCAACTCCTAGTTTTGACATAGGACTTGTATTAAATCTTTTGTCACAACTTGTGGAACTAATCAGATGGAAACATTTATTAAGATACCTAATCTGAATATTTTTCAAAGTAAACCAAGGAAATTCAATTTTCCTAACAGTCTGTGTGAGCTACAGTGTTAAGAATGCAAACTTTGTGTTTTTCTTAGGTATCAAACAGTTCAACAGACTGACAAAATACATCTGAATAATGGAAGTATAGCACAGCTTTACATCCGTGTAGCCCCTATATGTATCTATATCTAAGGATGCTTTACAGGCAGTCCTTAGCAAGCAGGCCAAGATAATTTCAGGACGTATCTTAATTCAGTATGATTTTGAGGAAAGCATGGTGTGTCAGATGCACATCTCTAGTGTTGTCCCTGAAAGGACCGTATTAGACATTACTAGATGAATTCTCTTCTGTTTTCTCCTCTGTCTTCTCATGGGAAGTAATCCTGGCTCAGTCCTGTTTCCTGCCACATGAAAGAACCACAAACCAGACCACAGGTCTGCCAAGTAATTGTTCAAGTAAGTTTAAAGCAAGAAAGGCTAGGTGCAACTATAGTGAAGAGGAGGTAAAGAGAGTGACACAGCCTTGAAACTGCTCCTCTGCTATTAGACTGGCATGAAAAGAGGTGGAGATTTTTGGACGTTTGCTCCCAAAATCTAGGTGGCCCACTGAGCAGTTGAAAATACCAGCATAAATGCACTAGGCTTTAATTAATTATGCCTGCATCTATAGCTCCCAAAGCTTTTCAGTTAAACAGAAAGTTCAGAAAAAAAAGCCTATCGATGAAAATAAAACTAAGATTCCAGAAAAATAATGGTGGATCAGTAGTGTTGTAAAGGTGGTGAGTTTGTAGGTGTGTAATCATATAGACACACACAGACTCATACACTTATGTCTAAAATGAAAGTTCAAGACAAACTGTTGCTATTATAGTTGGCCAGGATTTTTTCCAAGATTAGTTTCATCAGAAAGTGGTAATTTATTAAAAGGTTTTAAGAAAAGGTCAGTTTCTGATAAAGCTTCAGAAGGGAAGTTATTTCAAGTCCATCATGAATCCTGATAATGAGAGACCTAGCAGGCTGGTTCTTATGGTATTCATTAAGGGGTGAGAGAAGCAAGATCTTAGGTCTGATTTAGTGGCTATTCCTGTCTTCTCCTTCAGAAAACTTCAGGTTAGCAGAAATCCAGAAGGTGAGTAAGAAAGGAGAAAGAAAAAAAAGAAAAAAAAAAAAAAAAAAAAAAGAATTCTGCGTAGATGTCTTGCAGCAATTCTTATAGCTCCAGTCATAGTTTTACATGAGCGTAACCCCTCTGAACAGTATCTCCCTCACTTTTTATCACTACCTCAGTTACTTTACAGCAGTTTTATTTCCAGTATTGCCTCTTTACCAGTGAAAGTGATCACTTTATGAATGAATAGGGAAGTACCCAGTGAAGACAAAGATGATCAAACCCTGAAACAGCCATACACGTCAGTCTTAGGTGGTAGTCTACTTTTACATTAACTGTAAAATGCTTTCCCCTTCCCTTCCTTGGTTCATGCTGTCCAAGCAGATTTGCTCTGTACATGCTGAAGTTTTGAGTGCTCTCAAGTTTTTCTTGCGGAATCAAAAGTAAAATACATTGTCTTTCTGTCTTACTATAAAAATCCTTTCTGTGGCTGGAGAGCACACAACTATTTTGTTAAAAATGCAGTCGAAGTCGAGTGCCAGCACAGAGTGGTTCATTAGACCACTGCAGCAACAAACTATTCTCTTAAGCAAGAGGCAAATAATACATTCGGCTCCAGATTTTTCTCTTATTTAATCTTTCTTAGATAGATAGCTTTATTTTCAGAGGGAATAATGTAATGCCTTTACACTGATAGAAGCAAAAATACTGGTAAAAGAACTTAGTGGTTGAAAGCAGCTACTACAGTTTGCCAGCATCTGAATTTTTGTCAGGTGTCTCCATATATTTGATTTCTGCCTTTAGCAGCAGTTTCGAGTCAAAGAGACAGGCCTTGACTTGTATAAATGAGTACCGATTTGTAACTCAGTAGTTGGGATACATATGTGTTCAAATAAACATAACATCCAATTCAGGGGTCATAATTACACTCTGCTAAGCTTTTCCATTACAGAACTGCAGCCTCGTTCATATGCAGAACAATTAACAGTACTCCATTGTTTGCTACAGAGAAGAGGAGCATGTTCTTATATAAAAAAAATCAGAAAGTTATCTTGCTGAAGAAGCAACAAATTAAAGCAACTTTACAGTATAAATGTCATATAGTCTTTGCATCAGAAGGACAAAATTTTGATAGGGAATACTTTGGGACATGTCTTAGGATATTACTCATTTAACAATAACAAAAAAGTCCACGTGCAGGTGCTGAAAAGTACCCAAGACAGGGAGTTGTAATAGCGTGCTTTCACAGAGGTGTCCAGGAGGCCATAACAATGTGTATTTCTTCTTAAATGAAGGGAGAAATAAATGCCACGATAACAGCAGTCCCAGGAGCATACATCATTAGTCTTTGTTGTTATTTCCATGCTTAATTAGAATACAAAGTAAGACAAATAACTAAAAGCTATGCTGACAGAGTTATAAAAGTTTGTGAAAACGTCAGTATCAAAACTCATGTAGGTCTCTAGCCATGGTACGAACAATGATGAATTCGTAACATTTTGTATCAGTGCAAAAACTTAGGTAGTGAATGGCAATACACATTTATAGGCAAACACTATCAAAAAGACGTTGGATACCTACTTTCAGGATTTTAAAAATGCCCACAGCCAATGTAACTGATGGATGGATGCAATTTTTTATTTTTAGGGTGAGCTTAGAAGCTTTTTTAATCCTTTACTGCTGCTGCTTCATTCTTTCTCTCCATCTCTCTTGTATGTTGTGGAAGTCCCAAACTCAAATAGAACATGAAAGAAATTTCAGTGTACACTTCATATCTATGTAACTGAATAGCTGTAAAGGATTTTAAGGGCCACAACTCTTCTTTTTTGAATACTCAGATGATGGAGACATACACTACATCAAGTCAGACTTTATAACCTTTGTCCCTCAAAAAACCAAGAAAGCCTTTCAGAATATAGTGGACTTTAGCTGCAGTGAGGTTTGGCAAGTGTTCCTGACTGCCACAGCACATTTGTAGCTAAACTGACAGTGCAGATTCTCTAAACATCCAAGCATAGCCGAGTTTATCACATCCTGGTTCTTGATGTTTGTAAATTAGTCTTGCTTCTTTCTCATAAAAATCCTCGTAGCAGAACCAAGTATTCAGCAATTCTATGACAGGAGACACTATTATTTTGGAAGCACAACTATTTTTCTTCAAATAATCTTGTTGACAAGAGGAAAACTATACTGGAGTCACTCAGAATGTTTCCTGCTACGTGACAAAAAACCCTACTCTATCACTTGCAATTTTAACATGCTGTGCATTTGTGAAGGAAAGAACTTTATAAACTGACATCTCTGTGCCACGTCATATCTTTATATCTCAAAAATATTAAACTACAGATCAGTTTACAAAGGCAGTTGCAGATCTGCTGAAAGGCTCAAAAATTAGCTTTTTTCCCAATTTTGACCAATTTTTGAATTGACATCCTTCTCAGTTTAAACGTTTTAAATGCCTGAAACTGTTGGTATAAGTTTTCCATTACAACAGAAGATAAAAATAAAGATCACCATATGTGTTGTATAAGATTTAAGCTCTATCTCTCTGAATTAGATTAAACTAAAAATCAAATTGACATTGTTGCTTTAGTTTTAAGTGCTCTGCTAGTGGATTCATGTCATGAAGCATTACAATTTAAGACCAGAAAAGAAAACAGCATTCAGTCAGTTTATCTGCCTTCACAAAGAGAAGCAGTTAGAGAGCAGCAGAATTGCTATCTTTTACTTTTAATTAAAAAAGTCCAAATTATTTTAAAGTATGTTGAAGCTTTATGCAACTGTATGTCCAGCATCAATGACTGAAAAACAACTGAAAAATGCAGGCAGTGATCTTGCCCTCCCCCTTCCAGCAGCCTTCTCAAAACCTACAGTCCTTCCCCAAATGTATAGTTGGCTGTCCTACCAGCACGCAGCAAAACCAAATGCCTACTGTTCCATAAATAGCAAAAAAACTCCCAAACAAGGCCCTAACACCCCTCCTTCGCCTCCAAATTCCACACATTTCTGCAGTGCAGCTCAAAACCCACGTCCCAGCTGCAGCAACCAGAACTCTTACAAAGCTGTACTGAGACGAGAGGGGGATGGAGTGATATTTTTTGCTTTGAAGTGTAGGACTGCAAATAAAAAGTTAGACATTCTACAGTTTTGTCCCTTTTACATTATTTTAAGTGCAGTGTTGTTTCCCAATATTCAAAGGAAAAGCTATTCTAAGCAATACACTTGCCATGGAAAGTACTGCAAGTAATGCTCTTGAGTATAGATTCTGATTAAACAGTGGTGAGCCTTGCTGTCAGTAGCCTATTTGCTAGCTTCTCTTCAGAGACAAACAGGGATTTTACATCTGTGCTTTTCTCTAAAAGCAGTTAGTGACATATGAAAAGATTTGATTTGTAAATGTCTAAGGCAATAGACTTCATCTTTATAGCATACAGAGAAAGGAAGCATGAAGCAATGAATTGCACAGCTGCCTAGAGAAGAACCACATTCTCTTCCAAGATCACCATTTATGAGACAGATGAAACAGGAATATTTCCGTGAGAATTGTCTCAATAGCAATATGGAATATATATACTAACTCCTCAAGCATGTTCTGTGTTAATGTTTCCACCTGCCAACAAAATCTGAAGTTCTGCAGACTCCCTTGCCCCCCTGCTATACCTTTATTTCCCCTTGTTAAAAACTTATCCTTCAGTCTGATCTAACTTTATATGGTGGGCTGAATCCACTATATAAAGAATCAATCAATAATCACCCCTTTTAAAAAATACATTTTTAGTAAGAATCAATAATCATCAGTAATCAGCCTTTGTTTTTAGGGTGTGGACATCTAAAAATTCATATATGTAAAGCTTTCAATGTCAGGGAGTATGTGATGTGAGGTATGACGTAAAGGACAACTACTGCCATAATTGCATGGCAATTTTTAGATATTTGCAGATACAAACAACAAAACCTGAGATAAAGAATCACTTGGAAAATTATTTATGCTTAACAAGCTTGCATATTTGGACAGTGGTAGCATGTTCTTAGGAGGACACATCTCTTACCAGCTGTGAATTTTTAAATGGAAGGTATTTTAAGACATTAATATGTTCTTTCTTTAACTCTCTGCAGATGCGTCCAATGTACAGCAATAATGACGTAGGCACTATTCTTACAATACTAAGAAATTCAAGCATTGGGGTAGGTGGGAACGCTATTTATTTTTAGAAATGGCATAGGATTTCAATCTAAATTTCACTCAGCTACTTTCATCCTGTATTGAAGTCAGTTATAGAAAACAGCAAAGGAAATAAAATTATAGACAGAGCAGTGTTAATAATTTAAAAAATTATTTCAGTGACTAACATTGAAAAATGTACAATACCTTAAACTGAGTTAGGCAAAGAAGGTAACATTTTCCTTTAATAAACCCCTCTTAGATGTTGATTACTATTTCTCTTACAAAAATTTTGCTAGCGATCTTAAAGAAACTGTCCTTTGAGCATAAAACCAGTAGAGACCAATTAAAACACAGAACATTCTCCAGTAACTTACATTGGACAGCTAGAACTAAAATATTTTTAGTGCAGCTCAGCAAGTCAGAGCATTCTGGAAATTGCATACTCTGTTTGATCTTTTTACAGATAAATGAGCAGAAGACTCAGAACTGGCATTTATTTGAAAAATTGCTTTTTATATCCAGTAATAAAATATGCAAATATATAAAATCTTTAAAACCCTATCCCATGTTTAACTTATCTGAAACAACTCTCAATGTATTTCTTTAGATTTTAAGTCAATTTTAATTAAATATTTCACTTCTCATGAAATCAAGAGAGACCTCTCAAAACTTCAATCAAATATTTGAAGATAAATTTCACAGAAATACAAAAATTAAACTTGCATAAGTTACTGTTTCTTTCAAGCACCTAAGTTACTTAGAATCTTTAAAATATGAATCTTAGACTATGATATTGCACATATAGTCCAAATTCTTTGGCAGAGAGTCACCTGGTAAGGTGGTAAGAATCAGAAACATTTAGTGTTTAAAGCAGCCTCCATAGTATGTTTGGACAAAAATGGAAAAGGTGGTTTGTTTTTGTTTTTTTTTGTTTTTTTTTGTTTTTTTTTTTTTTTTTTTTTTTTTTTAAAGAGTTTTTCAAAGGGTTTTTTTTGAAAATCATATCACAAGGGTTTTTCACTAAAGTATTTAGGTCTGCAGTTGTTTATCAAGGCTCCAATGTCCATTTCTGTGCTTTCAAGGGTTCAGTCAGTATAAACACTAGGCAGTGAATATCATCTGTACTCTATTGTACATTAACCCATCTCTGGTTGCTTTAAAATTTGAACAGGTTTAAGGAACTTATAGTTCGACCCTCACTGAAGAAACACAGCTAGATATTGGATGCTAATAATCCAATTCCTTCCATAGCAGCAGCAGCAAAATAGTAAAACAGGTCAACATCTCTCTGGCATGGGTGAGGTTGGCAGTCTGACACTTTTAGTGGCTAATTTGTCTACTACTGCCCAGCTCTAAATCCAGCCTTCAGAAGACAATATGGATAAATTCTTTTTCCTATTTCTGAAACTTGATTCTTTCTACTGTGTTCTTTCCTGATCTTTATTCTGCCCTTCCTAATCTTTATTCTGTCAACTGCAGTCTGAAAGTCTCCTGGGTCCCCTGCTTCTCCCTCCTGAAATTTCAGATTCCTCTCAGCCCTTTGTTACTCACCTTCATATCTGCAGTCCTCTTGAATTCTCAACCTTTAACTTCCATTTCTAAAATTTCTACAGTACCTCTCCTCCATTCCACTCAATTTCTCAAGAGCCCAGCCAAGTGTCAGTGCAAAAGCAATGTGTTGTGTTTTTTTTTTTTCCTACGGTGCTGAAAAGTCTCAAGCTATGTCTACACACCACAAAAGGTCCTCTTATCTCACCACTTCTGTTGTGTCAGCAAATGCCATGAAATCTAAGCAATCTAAGCAATCTTTTATCTCCATCAGGCACTGCTTCATGTCCTTTTCTGCTGTTCAACTCTAAAATTAATGTTCCCAGGCGAAGGTCACACTAGCTGTTGCTTTTTTAGGCTTATGTCCCTTACACACAGATCCTGCCCTATTACCATGTTCATTTCAATCCATTATTTTTTCCCACCGCAGGGAATTACCACGAACACAGGCTCCCAGTTCTAAGCAAGAGCCCTTTCTCTGCGCCCCTCCTTCCAGCTCTAAGCATCACGAAGCAGCTGTAGCACTCCAGGATGGCGTATTTCCAGTCCTTTCACTTTCCAAAGCTGTGGCAGTGGTGCATGCTCAGTTAGTCTGAAGAGAGAGTTCATTAAGAGTCTGGACATGTAGATGCTGTGTGAGAACAGACAATATCCAGTCTGCTCAGGCAAAAAAAAGTTGCCTATGATAACAATGTACCTCTCCCAGAATTAACTGAAATTCTTAGACTTGTGATTTAGAAAATGCAGATAGGTTTTCATAGGGTCAGCAAAGGCACAGTAGTGCTAAAGGCCATGAAATTAAGTTTCTGCACCAAAGTCTAAGTTTTCCAAGAAACAAGAGAATCAAGGGAAAATAAAATCCAAACTTAAAAACCCCCAACAAAACAGCACTATACTACTTCCTTAGGTTAACTCTCAGAGACATTTGCAACAACTTTGGCTGAAATAATAAAATAAAATAAAATAAAACATTAAAGGGAATATGTCTCTGTGCATGTGTATAAAAATCTAGAAAAGCCATTCAGAATGGAAAAATTCACAAAGCTGCTTGGCAAAGTTATGAGCTAGTGAGAACTACAAGTTACTAAAAAAATGTATCAGCAGACCTTGATGATAGCCATGCTGACATCCCCACGTAAAAGGTATACAACTATCAAGACTGCCAGCAAAAAAATCTTTTCCTAATGGGGCTGTGTAAAGTACTCTAGGTCTTCAGTTTTTGTAAAATGGAAGCCTATTCTCATTCCCAAATGAGGTTTTTGGGAGAAAAACAAAACAAAACCCAGCAGTCTTTATTTGCATTATCTTTTCACAGTAAGCTTTCTGCAGTAGAATTGTTATGACCCCCAGGGAAATGCAGTTATTCTGTCCTTAGACAGTACATTTATGCCATATCATTGCTACCTTAAAAGAGGTTGCTTATTGTCCTCAAGAGAACATTTCACTTGCATTACCCTGCCAGTGGCTGCTTCCAAATCTGTTTTCATCCTCAGGAAGAGATGATGATGATGCTTTGTTGATAAGAAAATCATAAGAGTTTTCAAAAACATTTAAATTTGGCCATACTAGAAATTACTTGTCAGCCTATGAAAGTATTTTTGAGAAGCAAAGCATCATAGGCTTTTTTCTGGGTTCACAGAGGTACATGTTAGTGGAAGGAGAAGAAAATGAAAGTTGCTCATAAAAGTACAAAGAAAAAACCCAGCAACCTAGTGGGGTAAAACTGTGCATCCTAGAGCACTACTTTATCTGTTCCACATGCACTTAAGAAATCTTAAGAATAGCTTGTGCTTTAGTCTTTTTTTTTTTTTTTTTTAAATAATTATCAGTGCCAGTTACTCCTGAGGCTAAGGTAACTCAGGGCAACCTGAGTATTTTATACCTGAGGGGTATTAGACTGGGGAAGGATGGAAATTGAATCTTTCCTTCATCCAAGTTGACTTGTGAGTGAAACTCATAATTTCACTACAGCTTTTTAAGATTACATTTGTTTCTAATCAACTTCATTAAGAAAACAGGGATAAACAGAAAAGACCAAACTCCAAAATATTCTACTTTAAAAAACTGAGAAGTAATTAGGGGGAGATGAATCTCCCCTGCAAAGCATCATACAAATCATTGGAATAAAAATCCCCTCTTTCCACTTTCATTACTAAGGCAGAAAAGAAAAGCAAATGGGAATGGCCCTGTAACCATAGCAACATTTGCCATTATTTTTTTTCAAAGAATTTCTGAGGCACTACAATTTGGATTCTGCATTCTGAGGACAAAGTTTGTATCAAAGAAAAGAATACAATAACTTTATTTTGTTGCAGGTCCTTATGACAACTTTTTAAAAGATTTTTTTTTCTGAACAGAAGTAGCTTAAAAAAGAGGTTGCACGCCAACAATAAGAAATGTAATTGCTTATATTTTTTTTTTCTTAAATAAGGTGCAAGACATTGTATGTAACTCCCAGGAGATGGCATTTGGAAATTATTACTATGCATGAAAACATACTAATTTAGAATAATTGATTAAATTATAAGAAATTTGCAATCATGACAGGAAGTGTGGAAAAATAATTAGTTTCCATATAGTATCAGCTTAATTAGAAAATGTTATTTTTCATAATCATGAATATAAATTTCCTAGATACTGTTGCTTGGGTCAAATACAAAAAGCTTGCTTTCTGCCTCCCTTCCCCTTACTGGGCACATATAATCTCAATTTATATGTATTATGAAGAATTACGTTCACAGTAGTTTACATGCCCAGCCAGTTCTTTCACCAGCACCAACCGCACTTCAGCTTACAATTAATACACATTGTTTATGAAAAGCCATACTCAGAAATAAAGATACAGTCGTAAAATAACACACAAAGCACTTAAAAATATTAAAAATATTGAAGCTTAAGTACATTCAAATTCTAAATATTTCAATCTATGATGCAATCTGAACCTATTCTTTCAGTATTTCAATATAACCAAACAGCCAAGGTCACTGTTCAAGGATTCTAGGAGATGCATTGGATCATTTTACTGTATCTTGACTGAGAGAGAAGGGGACAGAAGGAGACTTCATCGTTAGAACAGGTTCCACTTATCAGGAGAAGGAGTAGTGGAAGGAAAAGGACAGTAGCCAGCAATTGGAAGACACGTTCAACAGCTTCCACAACTGCAAATACAAAGTAACTTGAACAACGACTTCTATGTACATATTTCATTTCTATTCGCAGAGTGAAGTACTGCAATAATGACTCCTACATTACAGTCAGCAAGGCACTCAAGTACCACCAAAACGGCAATCATAAAGCCTAGACAAATACTGCCTACAGGTCCTTATGTCCTGGAGCAGCATCTTGATAATCTTGCATCCAGTTTGCTTTTTCTTTATTTTCTTTCTTTGACATTTCTTGTTAGAGCTCTCAATTAGGAGTGTTCTTCCAGGCTTAAGGTGGTCAAATTTATGTGATTTATTACCTAATAAAGGTAAAGCATTAGGATTTTATGTAAATGGTATGTAGCTCCCATGAGGTAGCTATTCTTCAGGCAAAACTGAGCTACCAGTTTTTCTTCTGGATACATGAGAAGTTATATACCCTTTAAGGACTAATCTATGCTATACATAGCAAGATTTATTTGGATTTCCACGAAGGTCATATTGGCAACAAGAGAACTAGAATTCCTGAGATGTAACATATTTTAATGCATCACACCAAATGAGGAAAGTATCCTTTCAGACTGTTATGAGAATATATCAGAAAAGAACACATGATAAAACTCTGCATGTAGCTGATGTAATTCATTTATCCTGTCAATTTCAAGTGAACTGAATATTTGACTTCAAGCGAGCACAATCACATATGCAGCAGCCACTCACGGAAGCAGAGAGAGTGTATTTCACTTTGGGATCCTGAGCTGGGCAAAGCAGATGTTGTATGGACTGGCCAAATGAGCCCACTGACTATATTAACAGGATTTGGTTTCAGCAGGGAGGCAACAACTCTAGAAACACTGCTGATGGCAAACGCAAATGGTCCTCCCTCGCATACCAGTAATTTACTGTGATTTTGCCATCACAGTTTTCCCCAACCCCCCACCTCTTCCAGTACTTTTCCCGACAGCATCATCTCTGCACTGCTCTGACAGGCCAGACAAAGAATACTTTGCTACTACAACAGAACAGACTCTGTATAGAATTTTTTTCAAGACAGAATGTTGATGGCCACTGACTCAGCTCTGCTCACTTGCTAGTACCCAAAAAGTTTGTGCAGTCTCTTTTGCAACTGCTGGCTGTTACTTCTGCTCTCAGCCAACAAATTCTGTTTGCGTAATGTCCTTAAGGTGATAGGCAATCACTCTTTCAATTCTGCAGCAATAGCAACTTCCATCATATACTCATCACATATCAGCTCATTTGTATCAGATCTTCCTTTTCTAAGGTTTATGATTCTTAACCCATTCTGGTACTTTCTGGTAATAATTTTCTCCCTTTTCCTATTCCATTGATTTTCCATAATGGTAGGCTCTCTTTTTCAAACTCCTAAGACAGCTTCTTGTGAGGAATGTTAGGAAAGGGAATTCCAAGATTTTAGTCAAGAAGAGATAAACTCACAATATCATTATCACTGAACACTTTCAATTTCTGAACATATTACAGCTTCATGCAGTGTATATAAGTTATGTTTTATTTATATTATAGATGTAAGCAAATAGTAACATGCACACAATTCACTACAATAACTTATTTTCTTGCTCTTCTAACATTTAAAACTTTAATTTTATTCTATGTAGGAGGCCAGGTATATGTATCTCTGATTTTTTTTACATAAATCAAAGATAACTAGAATGGCAGTTGTTTTGCCACAATGACAAATTTCAGTAACAACTGAATAACTCAGGGGTTTCTCAAACTTCAAAATCTTAATTTGGCTGAAAACAAAAATTATTCCAAGACTGGCCTGTTTATAAGCTGCTGGAAGTAATTGTTTATACTTGTAAAACATTTTAAATAGATAAACCCTCAGATTACATAAGAAACTTAAAGCACCCAAGACTTAGGTAAGACTTTAGCAAAAAAGCATCTTTCAAATACAATTTATAGGAATATTATATAACTACACTTATCTGAACCAAGTGATGTATATTTACCCTTGAGAACTGAATAATCTAAGTGCCAAAACCTGCCAAGATATCAGTTCCACATCACATGAAGATCTTCAGAATCATCTCCTCACTTTTTCCAATAGGAACAATTCTATACAAATCACCCACGTAAATCTTCTTAAGTGATGTCTATATAGCCTGTATGTTGTAACATGTAGAACACTGACTGCATTCAAAAAGGCAATCTTATTTTGTGTTGTTGTTGTTTTAACTTTATCCCTCTCCTTAATTTAAAAGGAGAGACACTAGATAAGGAAAAATACCACTGTTGTTTGTGAAGGAATTGGCCTAAGTATAAAATCATATTTAAAATACTATAGAGGCACACCAAAGGCAAAAAAACCCAAACTCAAACGTCCCAAACCCCACTATGAAAAACATTCAGGATATAAATTTAGCAGAATCAGAAAAAAAAACCACAATTGGAATATGACTTATTCGTTATATTTTATTATACAGCAGATGTCAGCTAGCGGGCAAGTAACAAAGAAAGCATAAAGGACAAGATGAGAGTGCCTTCCTTCCCTGTAACAACAGCTCCTTAGCTTGTAACAGCAGTTATTATGCTCAGTTTTGGATGTTGAAATAGACACTTCAAAAGCTATTTCTATCAGATCACAATTGATTTAATAAACATTAATCAGATGCAGAAGACTATGCCCAAATATTAAATTGTTAATTGAAATAATTCACTGCACATAGAAAAGCCACCTACTGTCTTCAAATAACCTGTTATAAAAATCCTGCTGACCAGGGAATTAAGTCTGCACACAAGGCACAATGCACTGACACAACAGAACCTAATGGCCTATAAGGGGAACAATGCACCAGGTAGTAATGTTTCTACTGTTTCTACCTTGAATCTCTCTCTTTTTTTTTTCCCCTTATCTTTCTTTTTTGTGCCTGATCCAAACATAAATGACTCTATGACAGGTAGACACAACAAGCTATTAGGTCTATTGTGCTAATCATCTGCAAATTAAACTATAGTAAACCCAAAGTAAGTCTCCATGCTAAAGTTGTTAAGACCTTCTCTGTCAATAACGTGCATAAAATGAATTATTCAATTATACCTCAGCACAAACTGTAATGACTACAAATTACAGCAGTAATTGTATTATACAGCAAAGTGATTTGATTCATTGCTTACAAGGCATAATTAATAAGCTGAAATAAGATTATTGCTATATTCCATCTTTGGAGTCTGTTTTTCTGAAGCGTAGTTTGTTGGGATTTTTTACCCAACATCTCATTGCTCTGACTGCCAGAAATATTTAATACGTTGAGGTTTTTTTTGATGAAAGTCATGAGCACCATCTTAAATTACTGAGGTAAGTCTGGTAGGGTCTGTAAAGAATCAGGAGGCATCACTACTCCCAGGAGGTGAAATAAAGAGATAAACAGAGATAAATAGAAGGCCATCTTGTATGGCAAAGAGCTCTTTATGGGTATCTGTTGATGAGCAAGGGCAGGGAACTGACTAAAGCAGATTACGTTTGCTTTTCTGCTAGGTGACAGTTCATTTTAATTTCATTGATTGTCGTTAAGTTAGGATAACAAAATAACCTTTACTATTTCCCAGGGGAAAAAGAATTAGAAGGATAGGCTGGGCTAGGGTGACACCTCACAGTCCCAGCTTCCCATCCCAAACAAAAAGCAATTAGGTTTGGCAGAAAAGCCACTCTAAGCAGTCCCTCTCATATGGGGACTGTAAAGACTGAGGTAACAGAGGAACACTTGGTGGACTGGGCAAACAGAAGCATCTTTAAGTCAGCCAAAACTGCTTGGTCTAAAGTTCAGAAGAATGGCATTCTATCTTAAGGAAATAAGCAAGGGCCTCCCTATCTAATATCAGCTCATCTGTGCTAAGCTACACAGTTGGCAGAACTGCATAGATATTTTCTGCAAAAGACTGACATGTCAAATTTGGAAGCAATATTGCACAAGAAACTGTAAACCAGAAAAAAGATAGAAGGAAAAATATCTTAACTCTGGACTGTAGACAACTTGTTAAAGGTTCTTGGTAACAAGAGAATGAGTGGAGATGACCATTAATACCATGCCCCTAAATCCATAATATTATTGCCAACACTATTCTTAAAGCCTGCTTTACTCTGTTAAGATATTGTTTAAACACCAAGAAGTGATCAACTAACAGAGAAAGAGGGTAACATATACAATACTTTCAATTTGTGTCCTAGTGTGCATCTCTATTCATTTCAATCAGAGATTTTCTTGGAGTTTTGTTGTTGGTTTTGTGTTTGTTTGTTTGTTTGTTTGTTTTTTAAATGAACGGTCCTCATTTTGTAAGCCTACACTGTTCTCCTCATTACAGAAGTTTTTTCAGTGACTTCCAGCTAGAGCTTTCTGTTCTTAAGGGCAATATTAAACAACACAGCTGCCATGGAATGGAATCCTCATCCTGCAGTCAAATGAAGGAAATTTGTGAAATCCAATATTTGTCTGGAAAGAGAAGGCTCATAGAAACGAGAGCTTTTGGTTGCCTTTCCAAAGAACGAGAGTTCTTTGGTTGCTATTTTGCTCAATAGAAAAAAGGCTATTCATTTATTATTAGCACAATCTCCTTAATCAAAATGCTGATTCAGCTTGCTCTTTAGTAGATTATTATAATGAAGATTATGAAAATCAGGAAAGAAGCCAGAACAGCAATCAACTCTATTTTGGAATAAGCTAAAGAACACCTGAGAGCTTTACAACTTTATCCTTTAACATGATTTGGAAAAACAGTTTTCAGTATCTCCAAACAAGGATGTTGGTCACCAGAAGAAGCTATGTTAATTTACCTTTATTTTTCTTTAATGTGTGCTTTGATAATGTTAACAATACTATTTTAAAATGTTCCTATGAAATTCCAATGAAAAGCCTGAATTTCTGAATGCATGTATTTTTCCATAACAATCTCTGCAGTTGCACTCAAACAGGGCGAATAATCTGGATGTCAAATATTTGACAGTCAATTTGAGCAGAAGTACATAACTGTGGAGCCAGGAATCATTTTTAATAATTGAAAGCACTTCATATTCATGCAAACTGCATATAAGAAACATACATTTTAGAATACTTTTCATTGCAAGAATAAGGTCAATAAACCCTTGATTTTATAAGGATTCTTTCTTTTCCCCTCACATAATTATTTTTAAAATGTAGTACAGCTGTAGGTCGTATTTTTATGCAAATGAAAGGGTTTGTAGGTTTTTTTGGGGGTTTTTTTGGGTTTTTTTTGTTGGTTTTTTTTTTACATAAAGAGACTTCCTATTTAGAGATATGGTACCATTAATTATGATTTAATTGATCTCTCTGACAGAAGTTCCTTATGCGTGTACAGTTCAGAAAAAAAATCTTTGTCTATTGAATTTTGATTACAGCTGTGCAGTAGCAGGAGACATGCATATTCACATAGCAGTTATTTTCTCATTTTAATAAAAAAATTAGATGAAGAGGAAGTATTATTTAGAATATTATTGCAGCTCTTCCCAATTCCACTCCAAGAAACAGAGCTTTTTTTCCTTCCATTGAGTAAACCAAAAACATAACATGCATTCACACATGCACAAATAAAGTGAAAGGAGACTGGAACATTCTGATGAAAAAAAATCAAGGCTTTCAAGTCATGAAAATTAGTGTTATTATAAAAGTTGGCATTATAAGGCAGTATATGAGAGTTAGACTCATTTTATTTAATCTACATCTGAAACCCACTTAATACAGGAAGCACATCCTTCAGTGTTTATACTTTTATACTTGAAAATTTAGATCAAGCATTTGATATCACAGTGTTCAAAAGTTTTTCATTTATTCTCCCAAACACATATGGCCCTGTTAACTTCCAGACACCAAACACAAAAGATTGAAAATATGCAACTACTTCAATTATGAACATACTCGAGCATCTTGGTCATGTAGAAGAGTAAGTTCCACTGTCTTACAGTAAATGAAGCATGTAGTCACCTTAAAAAAAAGCTTGTAAGTTCAGAAAACTTTTAAAAGCAAAATTGTTTTATGGTTTATTAAAATTATATAAGATAATATGATTTATTAAAATTATGTAAGAGTGGGAAATGGAATGTGTTCTCAACAGGAAAACTATATCACAAATGTCTGTAAGTAAGCTGGCAAAGCAAAAGTCATAGAGTATATAAATTTCCCTTATTCCTAAATAGGGACAGGCAGTCTAACTGATTTGATCAATCCCAAGTCTATTTATGTAGAGACAGCAGTAAATTCTTAGCAATGCCATGGCACTGAATACACATTGGTTACTCCAGGAAGCAGAAAAATACATTTCCATTCACTGTGCAGTGTTTGCTATACAATGTACTGATTTTTAAAAAGGGCATAATTGAAAATTTAAATATGAACCACAGAAAAACTTTGTCAGCTGTCTACCCAGAATTTTTTTTCTCCCACTTAAAAGCAGCATCATCATTTTGTAAATTTTGTTCACTGTTTTTTCCGGGACTAAATTCAAATATATAGGCTGAAATGAATGCACTTTCTTTTTTCCCCTAAAGTAATCTGATGTTCTAATACATATGAATTTTGACAGCAATGTAAGAAACCAACCAAACAAAAAACCCTCCCAAAACCCAAACTTGAATTGCCCCATCCTCTCAGCAGCTCTGCTTAGTAGTAATTGGCATAGGAATGGTTCTCTTCCATTAAAGTTTCTTCTTTCATAAAACAGAGAGAAGAATCTCTCTGAACATAATTCAAGTAATTGACTGTCTGCATCTATTTTTGTTGATATATGTCAACACTGCAAAACTAACAGAGCTGTTAGTTAGCTAAAGCAATTGTATAGTACCAAAAAAGATTATCCAAAGCAATATAGTACATGAAATAATTGCTTTTATGCTCATTACCAAAAAAAGCAGTTTCTTCTATTTCAAATCAATGCAGGTACCCTACAACATCAAAAAGTAAGGTAGATTTTAAACACCGTGACACACAACTGTATGTGTTACTACTTTTCAGCTTCCAATTTTAGTGTAATGAAAAATCGAAGTTCATTGAATTACACCATACAGATTTCTTCTAGGCTGAAGTTCAATTAAAGAATCCATGAAGTAGTATTTTTTCAGAGCTGCCAAAAAAGAAGTGTAATCAACAGGGTGGAGAACTATTGAAATAATGAAACTATGTTTAACAGTTCTGAACCACAGTACTGGATCCCTGTTATACTGTTAGCCTATTTTTTTCTGTGTACAAATATATGTTCCAAAGTGCAATACAAATGTCTTTCAGTATGAAAACCTTAATATTCTTTTACTTTTTGCAGTGAAATCAGCAACAATTCTGATATCCTCATCAACACAAAGAGATGCTGTCTGTCTTTGTTTTTAACACCCAGTGATGGATAAACTGCAGCTATTTTCAATTCACTGCTTCTTACTTTCCAGGTTTTGCACTAAATTCTATAAGCCTTAGATAACCATAGCTTATTCTAATGTACTTCATCCGTAACACTTAAACCTTCAATGGTTCTTTGACCCGAAGGGCTATTTCTAAATCTCAGTTAAAGCACACTTGTTCAGATATTTCAGGAACATTTAGCTGTTACATATCAAAAAAAGAATGACTAAAAACACAACACAGTGAAGTCACCACAACTACATCCCTCTCTAGAGGCAGATAAGTAGGTCCACATTTTCTGTTTTCTTCCATGTGAATGCATAATCCCTTGAGCGTAAATTGGACCCCTCAAAGCTAATGCACTTCCTAAGGCATTATCCCCACCTTTCCCGTATGCTTCTGCCTCTTTCAGATCAAACACCTGTACAAGCAAGTCTCATCATGCTAAACCCCCTCATCAAGATGAAGGTGCTGCACAACCTTGAATTACTCCGTTCTCAGCCATGCTGTGAAATCAACATGAAGAACAAGGTAGTATAGCACATCAGTAAACAATCTGCATCACTGCTTGTCTTCACAGATCACAGCATCTAAGATAGTTACTCTTCTCACAGTATCAATATCCCATGAAGAAATTTCCCAATGAGCAATGATACAATAGCTAGCCCTTTTGTCAGACTTGGAATTGCACCAGTGTTTTTTGCTGCCCAGCCTATCAGACGATGCCTGGTTCTGTGGTGCCTCAAACCAGCAGTAATCCGAACTGCCAACACAAGGTTCTGTTGTCCGTTTTTCTGCACTAAGCTAACAACGCTGACAGAACCTCACATCTTACAAAGTAATCATTGTGTTGAAAATACTTGCGTGATGATTATCTCTGCCTTTTGCCAGCTTTTATCCTCCTTCATTTTCTTCATTGTTTTAACGACAATTGAAAAGACTGAACAAAATCAATACAAAAATACTAGCACTAAACACTGGCCATCTAGTTGCATTGATTAGACAAAACCAATTCAGTTGAATTTGAATTTCACTGGGAATCCAAAACATAAATGTATGGAAAATTGTGGTGAAATATGCTTTATTTTTACTTGTTTACAAAAAAAGCCATAACTTTATCAAACATTATAAACACTTTCACTGCTGACAACCCTCTTCAAACACCAACTACTGTAATTTTCCACACATTTACATAATATTGGCTGATTAAGCTGTCAGAATTTTCATTGCTGCTTGCTACAGAAATCAAAAATAAAAACACAGCATTCGCAGTGCTTTGCCCTCATAAGATTTTGACACTACAGCAAAAGAAACGGTAAAATGGCTAATCTGAAGTGTACGGGGGAGTATTCTCCTCAATTACTAATTCTCTCATCCACGCAGAATTTAGCTTCTTTCCTCCAGTATAAGATCGGCCTCAGTTGGCAGCAACCCACTTAACAACCACCCAAGCCATGGATCTGCAGTTCTGCCTGAAGAGGACCACTGAAGTGGACACCCTTTTCCTTCACAACTCTTCCTAAATTACACAGTCTTTTACCCTGACAGTTTAATTCTTACAGGAACTACAAAGCCTCAAGGCCTGAATTGTCTGGGAACCTAGAGGGCTCTTAGAAGAACTTAGCCTAGCTCTCCCCTATGTCATTTCAAAGTAATGTAATGCCCTTCCAGTTTTTCAGATACATCTGTTCTGGCTTATATTGAAATAGCTTTGATATTCATCTCAAGATGGATATGGCAAGATACAAGTTATCATATGAACATACCAGATTTATAACAAAAAATACCATGTAACTATCATTGCTGCCTTTACGTTGCCATGCAGTTCCCTCTCAAAATAACACGTTGTCTCACAGCTTATAATTAAATCATAATCTCTCTAATTTCCACAGTAAGACCAAAGTTTTGAAATTGAAAGGGAGTTCTACAGAGAACTCCCAATAATGCAGAACATCCATAAAGGTAAAGAAATGCTCTGTTGTGGGCGAAAGAGTAGTTTGAATTCCTTTCCTTTCTGTAGAAAAGGAGAAGTACATCAACTTTTGCTGGTGAACACTCTTTAAAATATAATTTTAAATTATCACAGAAAAATAAAAGTAATCAATCCATCCCCTATGAAATCATCCCATCTGGTTCCAATACATATTAATCTAGGCCAAACAAAAAACCACGTATACCAGTTTAACACTATTCCAAAAAGGAGTTTAACAATCCACAATAATCAATGATGCAAACAGTTGCACCAAAGCTTCCCAAGCCACAAGAACTTATTCTCACAAATTGGTCTTCCTAGCATCAGCAGCCAGTTTAAGACATAACTCAATTTTAGAAACACAATTCTAAAATAAGAACAAATAAAAGATCTCTAGAATGCTTGTGTAATCACACAGTGAGAATTCTGACATTCTTTCCTTCTTAAAAGGACAGCTGAAATTGCCTTCGAACTTCCGTTTGAGAACATTCAATTCCTCTGTTGTCATCTTCATACTCATTTACAGTAATTTTCACGGTTCAGAAAAAAATTTGGTAAACAAGAATATGGATTTTATTTTTCATCTGAAAAAGGTACAGATTGGTCAACGGCACTGTGACATAGCAGTGTGCTTCTACCCTGATTTGCAACTAATCTGCTTTCCTCATTGAAAGCTGTCTTTTTATGTGACTTTTCACAGGGGAATTAATGATACTCCTATTATGCTTATTGTGAAGTGTTAATCTCTACGTTATGAAGAGAATAGATACTGTTATAATTTAGTATGCCTTTAAGTATTTTATTTTCATGAAAGCTATACCTGTTTCTTCCCTTATACTTCAGCTGTGCATTCTGAAAGTCAAAAAATAGTAGATAGTTTTCTTTTTATCCTTTATAGATTTGGTCTAATGTAATTGAAATTACTGCAAAATCTCAATTCTTGATGGAAATCTAAGTAAAACTGTACATTGTTATGTAAATATTGCCTTTGATCTGAAAAAAAATTGAATAGGTCATGTAGTTCTGGATCTGTCTGGCAAAGAAGGCCTATGCCATTTGAGCTTTTTGGGTTTTTTTTTGTTGTGTTAGTGGTGGGGATGAGATAACCGGAGCTGAAAAGAAAGTGGGGATCATACTGGTCATCTAGTAAATGCAACTGTGTATCAACTTCTTACTCTTCATAAAGCTGAAATTAGAGTTACACTATTTCAGAAATAAAATATGAAATGAAATACTATTGTATGAATGGCAAATTACTAACGCATTGATTTACACTCTGGTGAAGGTTTTGGTGAAACGTCCCATCTCTATATTTGTAAAAAGCAATTTAAAATCACTTTTCAAGACCAGAAAAGAACAGATACATCTTTACAAGAAAGGTTTTCGGAAGCAATACTGTACTTTTGCTGCTAACACTGAATAAATTTTGTGAGTCTTGAGTCATTAAGAGTCTATAAAAAATTCTTTCAGTGGAAACAGAAAAGCTGACAAGATTTGGTTAGTTTTAGTTGTAGCAAGTTCTATTTATTTCTGCTAGGATCCACAAGAATTAGAGGTTGAAAATGAATGACAGAATGTTCCCTTCAAAATAAAAGAGCTACCACTTGTGTAATAAGGGCTCATGGAACCTAAGCAATTAGGCAAAATTCAAAGGCAACTGGAGAACATGAACAGTTAGTATAGGGAGTGAGTAGGGGCATTTAATGATATTCCACGCGTGAGGAGTCTTGGACGGTCATGGAATTTCAAACGATAATGATGGATGGAAGATAGGATACAGCAGCACAAAGGAGTTCCAATGAGCTTCTGTTAAATAAGGGTCAATCAGGCTCAGAGGCAATATAAGAAACTTCAGAAGATTATTATTGGTTTAGTGGTTTATATTTCTCTCTTCCACAGCCTATCCTATTAATCTCTTTTCTAAGACCTTCTCCTCCTCACCCATTTCAACGAAAAAAATACTTATTCCCTCCCAGACAGCTCCCAACAGGTTCTCCAAGCAGCCTTGTTATCTCCATCCTTCTCTAGGATCCAGATCATCCTTTCCTAATGTCATCCAGCAAAAAGCAGTCCCCTCTGCCCTCCAACAGCACTTCAGAAAAACCCAGGGTTTTCCTTTCTCCTGCCTTCTGGGAACAAATGGACAAGAAGGCAGGTGGACCAAGAACTATCCTAAGAAGCAGGAGGGATATTCATTAAGAGGACTTTTACTTCTTTTAACTGGGAATAGCATCTGCTTTACAGAAAAGTGCTGCCTCACGCAACAACAGACTTCAGCAAACTGCATAGCTCGGTCCAGCCAGATCTGTGAAAAACATTCCTGAGTTGCACAGGGACTTTCTGGTTGTTATTAAGAGATGCTAAGTGGTTTGTATGAATTTGAGGATATATCAACATACTCAGTTCTTGCTTCATTTACCTCAATACATTAACTCTTTCCAAGTTGTAAAAGACTAAAGCAAGATTAACTACGATGGGGATGAGAGGGAAGGCTCAAGATGTGTTAATGTTATTACAGACATCAAGGTGTCTGTACAACCTTGATGAATTATTTCTAAAAATAGTACTGATGCAGATAATCAATCTTACAGTTTTTGTCAACAAGATAAGCCTCCCCCACCTAGATATTGATTGCTTACAGTAGAACTATGTTTAAGAATAATAAAAGGCATTTCAGTCAATGAAAACTGTGGCTACAGACACTTTGAGACATATGCAACAAAAAAAGTTTGTGGGGTTTTTTTTTTTTTTTTGGATATATTTACTTCTCTTCCTCCTTTAAGTGCTGCCAGTTACTCAGCTCCCACATCCCACTCTGATGATGGTTTGCCGTTATCTTTTAAAATAACAAATAAATAAGGGTTAATTTTTGCAACAGCAGCACCTCACAAGGAAGTACCTAGGCAAAAAAGGGTGAAAAGGGAGAATGATGGGCATGCTATGAAATGAGTGACTTTTCTGCTGGTTGTAACATTGATATGATGGCTGTATTATGAAGACAGCAGATAATATTCTTTTATATTAATTACATGCTGTCATTTAAAAGTTAAGTAGCATTTCAAATCACAAGGTGACTTCAACAGTATTCACAGAAAATGCCAGCAATATTGTGCCAAAAGTCTGACAAAGATTGATGCTAACAGTTTTGAGCCTCTCACAATGTATCCACTGAGAACCTAGTTGCTTGAACAGTACAACTAGCACTTACCTACAATGAAGGCAATTACTGCTTCACTGGCAGAGAAATTCAGAGACTATAAATAAAACTATGTATCTAGTTTCTTATTCAACTCAAATTTGTATTAAAGGACAGGTATCAAGGTTGACAAAATGTAATGTGTTTTCTCTTTATAGGCAGAATCTTTGTAGATTTCACATGTATGTTTTTCTTAATAATACTACAAATGCCTTCATGCCCACTTAAAAAAACCCAACAAAGCAACAAAGATCTGAAAGATTTGCTACAACAGTAAATCTACACATATACATAAGATAAAGAATTTCTGAAATGACAAAAAATTATATTCAGCACTCCCAAACCCTGCACCTTCAACTTTCCACAACTATATTATAAACAAGGATGACAAATTTCTAAGAAATTGATATTTAGTGAATACATGATATTCAGTGATTTTTAGTAAAATAGGGCTCTTCTTTTTTTTCTTTAATTTAAAAAAAGAAAAAAAAGAGGACAATGTTCCCACGGTGTAATACAACTAGTGTCAATAGTAACAGGTATATTTTGTCCTGGACTACACAGATAACTCCTACACTAATTTCACAGAAGTCAGGCTTCCGTCTGAAGCCAGGCCTGCACTGCACATTCCTTCATATCACTTCCGAACATTTCAGCCCTTGTGAATAGTACTTTCTGGAATCTCATTATAATACATTATGCATGTTTTATATGTTGCCTTAGAGAACTGCATATTTTAATACACACACATCTCATCACGAAATACTAGATCTGCCAGTTTTACTTTATCTACCTTTCATAGATAATTTGCCTTCTGAACAGAACTGAAAAGAGATTTTAAGTGATTTTAATACAGGAAGAAATCCAGCAGCTGGAGCCAACTGTTAAAAAATTTGAAGTCCTATTAATTTTTTATCACTTGTCCAAAAGGACACTGCTCTGTGTAGATTAAACAGGCATATTCAAATAAGTTTAGGAAAGAAGCTTCAGACATTGTTCTCAGAATAATTCTAAGTAATGGATAATGATGCCCATGAAAAGATGAGTGGGAAAAAAATGCTAAGAAAAATCTATTTTGATCAACCAACCAACTACACAAGCGTGTCAAACACATGCATTTTCATTTCTCTAAGAACAGGTTCAACGAAGCATTAAAGAACATATTACCACAGAGACAGCTGTATTCTAGCATACCAAATCAGGAGACATACAGGTTACTTTCCTGATTTATGTATCCCATAGCATCTTCCTGCCAAGGCTGAATCCCATGACAGAGAGAGCAGACTAATTCTAAAGACATATGCTATACTTCATCTTTTCTGAAAATCTCAAGCCATTGCGATTGTGGTAGAATCTGACACAGAAACTAAAAGATTTATAGCACTAAGCCTTGCACAGCTTGCAAAGATTTGCAAAGATGACCAAAGCAGACCTTATTTCATACACTTACTAATTGTATCATAAAAGCCAAATCAGTCTGTTTATAGTGATGAAACCTCACAAAAGTTAAATAGCAAAAGATCTTTATTCTAGATTTTTCACCTTTCTCTTTAAATCCTCAACACATAGGACATAGATTCTTTATGTTCCCACTGCAGCTGGCATCTTTGTTTCCTCTTTCAAATGTTTCCCTGCTGTGCTGGTTTTGGCTGGGTAGAGTCAATTTTCTTCACAGTAGCTGGAATGGGGCTATGTTTTGGATTTGAGCTGGAAATAGTATTGGTAATACAGGGATGTTTTCGTTATTGCTGAGCAGGGCTTACACAGAGTCAAGGCCTTTTCTGCTCCTTACCCCACCCCACCAGCGAGGAGGCTGGGGGTGCACAAGGAGTTGGGAGGGGACACAACCGGGACAGCTGCCCCCAACTGACCCAAGGGATATCCCATACCATATGACGTCATGCTCAACATATAAAGCTGGGGGAAGAAGGAGGAAGGGACGGACGTTGGGAGTGATGGCGTTTGTCTTCCCAAGTAATGGTTACGTTTGATGGAGCCCTGCTTTCCTGGAGACGGCTGAACACCTGCCTGCCCATGGGAAGTGGGGAATGAATTCCCTGTTCTGCTTTGCTTGTGCACTCGGCTTTTGCTTTACCTATTAAGCTGTCTTTATCTCAACCCATGAGTTTTCTCACGTTCACTCTTCCAATTCTCTCCCCCAACCCACCAGGGTGGGGGGCGGGGGGAGTGGGCAAGCGGCTGTGTGGGGCTGAGTTGCTGGCTGGGGTTAGACCACGACACCTGCCAAAAAACTAATACTACACACTTACTGCACGCTTTTATTCAGTGTTCACCAAAACTTGAACTGCATCTCAGAAAACATCATTGCTAAATAGCAAAATTTGTAACAGTATCCCCTACCATCTCATTTGAAAGCCTTGAAATGACAAACGAAGCTTGAGATCCCTTGGTACATGAACAAAAAGCAGTGCTGGTATAGAAATGAAAGAAAATAAAGTTAAAAATCATGTTAAAAGGTTTCAAGTAACAATCATCACAGTCAAGCTGAAAACAAAGTTAATTTTTCAGTATTCTAGTCTATCACTAAGGATCAACACACACCTAGACAAAAAAAGCAACAAGCTTCAGCGTACCTTGAAGAAGTTTAGTGGCATATCCTCTCACAAAGCAAAAGCATTCTTTAGTCCCAAAAAATGTATAAAAAGAAAATGTGTTGTCCAAGCCATCACTCACAAAGAACATGGATGAATCCACCTAAGACTTACATGGATCTTAAAGGCAGGGACAGTGACCTGTACTAGTAAATTGGTGAAAATATTGTTTATGCTCTTATTACCAAACTACTTAATTATTACTGTTTATTAAATTAAAAAGAGCAGATCATTATCAATGGTGGGGCAGGACAAATTAGAGGATCTCAAAATAGAAAATAACACTACTTCCTTGGAATGACCTAGGTTCTGACAGTATCTTTCTTTGAGCACACTGTCATTACATTCCTTACTTAAAGTCACAGATACTTTGAGAAAACGCTGCCACAGGAAATTGTACAGTTAGTTTTTCTAGGAACATTCCTATTTCTACTAAGCCACCTGTTAAAGGAAAGTTAGGAATAATTACATCAAGCTTGCCGTGATGCACAATAGAACAAAAGAACAACAATAGAACAAATGATACGTTAGAAATACCTTTAAATCTAACAATGCTAAGAACAAAAAATCTGTTGCCTTTCTCTGTGTAAATAGGATCACTTATAATGCTGAACCAGGAACTGTATTTGCATTCAAAATTAGCTTTTTTTTGACAAAACTGAAATCGCACTTTTGCCAAGGATATTGAATTATCACTCAAAGTATCACCTTTGCCAAGGGAAGACTTTATAAAGTCTAGGAAAACCATTAAGATTCATCTTACTCACTGCAACTAAAATTAACAAAGTATACCATTCATGGCTACATAGGGCTTTATCTCCTGTTTTCATGGTCCACTTATATATGCAGTTACTAAAAGAAAAAATTTTCCTTGGTTGTCCTGTCCATCATTTTACAGCCCACAGACAAGATCAGGGAAGAAACATGGAAGAGGTACCATTCATGTACATGTTTTAGATCATTTAGGGAATAGAAATGGTTTTACAAGCCTTAACCCAGACTCACGAGAAGTTCAATATTTTGTGTTTTCATGCTTTAACACTGGTTAGATCAAAACAGAGTACTGGATGTAACCAGTGCCCTGGACACTGTATGTTTTCTGTTGCCATTTAGTATCGGTTTGTTCCCCTGTACAGGAATTGCGTTTCTTCCCTCTCTCTTCAGCCCTTGTAAGACCGCATATCAAGTACTCAGACCAGACTTAGATCCTCTCATGACAAGAGAGATTGACAGAACTGGAGTGAGTTCAGTGGAGGGACACAAAGATCACTAGGGGACTAAAGCATCCAAGGCATGAAGAGAGGCTGAAAGGGTTGGGTGTGTTTAGCCTAGAGAAAAGAAGAGCTGGTGAAAGAAGCTAGTTTCAATCTTCCAGTAGTGAACAGGAGTTACAAAAAAGACAGAGAGGCTTTTCTCAGAGGTGAGGAGAGATAATAGGTTAAGAGGCAGTGGACAGAAACTGCAATAATGAACATTTTTTACTGATCATAAGAAAATAATTGACAAGTAGGTGGTCACCTACTTGAAGAGTTTATGGAATCTCCATCTTTGGAGATACTTGAAACTTGACTGGAAATGGCCCGGAGCAACCTGGTTTAACCTTGATGGTAACCCTGCTTTGAGCAGAAGGTTTCACTAGGCAATTTTCAGAGGTTCCTTGCATTCTGAAGTATTCCATGATTGTCCTCATTGCACACTATATCCTGAAGTAATTTCTGAGCACTTAAAGACTTTCAAAAGGTTATTTAATGCATAGGGCAATGGGATCTTATTTCCAAAGGTATCTGAAATTAAGTTCAAATAAACTGAAAGGGTTTTTTAAGCAATATTTTGAAAAAAACCCAAACAAAAAAATCAAATGCGATGATCAATCAGTGGAACAGATCCTCTTTCATGTAGTTTTCTGTGACATCTTACTACTTTTTTTTTTTTTTTTTTTTTTTTTTCCCCTTAGTATAAAATCTAAATATGAAATGGAATTGACAAATTAATTGTTGCCTGTTCAGGCTGTGTACAGACATCATAGCTAAAAGTCATTGGCTTTAAAAAGCACTACTCAAAGTGTATTACAAGACAAGCAAATAGTGCAAAAATACAATTGGGTTTGGAGAGTTTTAAAATGTTAAACAAAAGAGAAAGCTGTGCAGAATAGCACACATTGCATGATAAATGCCACCATGAATCCCTAAGAGAAACAGAATACTGGTCCAAAATATTGCTCTTTTTATGGCCATACTGTTGTCCCCGATTACTCTTGTACAGAAGAACTTTGCAACTTCCCACTCACATATCTAATGGAAATTTCTTGCCAACAGCACACACCTGCATTAGAAGGATTTTATTGGGAAAATCTTCAACCAAATACAAAGCAACATACAGCAAACTGTGACTTCTGGTAACAAAGAGCAGTAAAGAAGTAATCAATCAGGTGTATTGACTGTTAACTAACTTAAATACCATTTATTTTGAATAAATGCACTGCATGTATTACTTCTTTATGGAGCTGCTTCTAGTAACACCTCTATCTCCTAAAATATGGACTATGAAAATCTCTTAGAATACTATCGAGTCACCTCAGGGCAAAAACAAATTCAATATTAAGTCTCATGTAACAGGAACATCAATTATAAAAACAAACAAACCAAAACAAAATCCCCCCCCCAAAAAAAAAAAACCCAACCGTCTTTCAATACTTTGTCATGTTGCATTATCAGTCTTCAGTTGTGATTCTCACAACTGCAAAGATAACATCAAGCAACCAATGATAAATTCAAAGAAACACTTAGCATGTAAAAAGAATAAGCATGCATGTTATACTAAGCATACTGTAGACACAGTACAATGGAATGCTCCTGAAGGCTGATCTATGCAACTACGCATTATTACAACAGTTATCTTACCCACACAGATACGGCCCCTTAAGACACCACTTTTTTTTTTTTTTTTTTTAATCTTCCAAGAGCAGGTGAACTCTATTCTATGCACATTTGTCAAAATGAGGCTAGAGATTTTCATAATCGGCACTCTCTCAGCCTGTCATTTTCTTCACTTGCAGTGAAGTGACATTGAAAAAGGGATTGGAATACTTTCGTATGTTTGAAAGCATCAGAAACTCTTATTTCCACCATAATCCTTGTAAGTGAGTGCCAGCTTTAGTGAGGACAAGCAACAGTGAGAGCTACTGCCTTCTCCGAAGTATATTTTGGTCTGTACATAGCAGGTAATGATCATTAAGCAGTAATCACGAAAAACAGAAGCACAACCTATATGGTACCATTCTTTCTGAAATTTGCTAATGCTGAAGACTCTCTAAAACAGAGATAGAAACAGTAATTGTATTTTTATTCCACTTACAGCTACGCCAGTGGTTGATAAAAGCTGCTCCCCCAGTAGCTGCCTGGGGTAATAGCCTGAGAAAGCAAAACTTTGAAAAGATTTAAGATGTACAAAAACAAATCCAAGAACTCTGTGCATGGAAGCTTGTGATTTAGTGAAATAATAATAAAAAAAAGGTCCCTGAACATAGCTGTAACAATTTCTTAAGACAACAACAATTAAAAACCTTTTAAATAGCTTTCACAGAAAGCTCTACAATGCTTCTCTACACGTGCACATACAATTCGTATGCTAATTGCATGAAAGATTGCATTAAAAAAAATTATTTACTCATGCAGAAAGGAGTTTTTTGTGTGATAAACCACCTTAAAAGAATAAGCTTACAGACAGAGCTTGCATCTACCTGAATTCTGAAAATGTCCGGACAAATGCGTGATTGGGTACAAAAGCAAAAGACCACCATAATAAAAAATCCCAGACAGTCTGATTTCACATTACAACCCTTATGGAAGGGAGGACTAGCAACTGAAAAGAGAGAAATATCACCAGTTATCTTGATGTTAGGTGACTCTCTTTTTTGAAATCAAGGACCTGTGTTGAAGGAGCTTTATGAGAAGATGAAATATAAACAAATAGATAGTTGGAATATTTCCTCCACATTTCCAGAAATGGTACCTTTTACTTATTTTGTAAAAAGAATTACATGAGCTAAGGACGTCCTTGGAACAAAATAACATAATTTTGACTTTGCAGTTTGCCAGATGTTCAGCTAATGCCAACCTGCACTGCGCAGAAAACCCTACCTGGAAAATAAGAGTATTCTGTTCATTTCTATACCATTATTTCATCTTGATTTGCCCTAGGTATTAGATATTCCAGTTTTCTAAGGATCTTCTGTGTGTGGATAGCATTAAAAATTGAATTCCATGTTTTAAAACTTCCCACAAGGTTTAATTGCTAGTAAAACCCATTTGATTGCTTCACTGTCTTACCCTGAAGTGTTTACTCTTAATTTTCATTATCTGGAACATTTTACAACTTGTGTTTTTCCTGCTG
>NW_009603419.1:32157-37176 GCF_000690535.1 Cariama cristata
ATAAAATACAAGTTGTAGAAGCATTCCAGTAAAACATGTTAGACATCACAAATATTACATGATCAAGTACATCTTGGAAAGGATGATAGACCAGAAAAAGACAAGAGTCCTTGTGCTTCAAAACCTAAAATGTCTACAGGGATTAAAGAGCAGTTTACCACTGCTGAGTTTGAACATATTCTCTTATCTGATTTCAAGCTCTTTTGACAAAGCAAGACATAGCAATGAACTAAATGGACTATGTGTGAACCATAAACAATCCTACCAGGAAGTACAGTAAGCAAAGCTTCCATTGACAGCAGTACAGTTATTTGGATGACAGGACCCACACCTAGTTCTGCTTTAAAGAAAAATTCTGATTATTTTTGGCCTTTTAATCTAGCCTTGAAATAACACAAGATGAGTATATTCAGATATAGACACAGATATAATACAATGGAGGAAGAAGAACAAACTAGAAGACTCAAACACATCTTCTTTAGTTATAAATTTTATCTTTAAAGGTTTGTCTAGAGTGTCTGTATGAAAAATGTAATTATAGTTCAGAACTAGCAGCATTTTCTTTAGTTACTGAAAGTAACAAAAGGAGCCAGTGACAAAGCACAGTGTGAAAAAGAAATACTATGAATAGCATGTACTTCATTTTTTAAATAGTTTCAATATATTTAAGCTTCTATACCTATATCTAATAAACACATGGAGTCATACCCTAAGAATATCATTTGTTGGAGTGTTTTCATTAAAGAATTTATTTCACTGCCTTTCTTGCTCCTAAACTGTTTCAGTGAAGTCAGTAGGAAAATCTTTATTTCTAATTTTGATTTTCATTACTCTTCAGTGAAATCAGCAAAACTATTGCTTAGAGGCTTTTCTTGTCAGCTTCATCAGACAAGTTTACTTAAGATATCGTTTTTGTTATGGCCACTGAGCTTAAATCTGCACCAGTGTTTGTTCTCACTTTCTCTGCTCTGTAAAGCACTTCTGTGACTATTTAATGGAATCATTATTTCAAAAGGTAGAATACTTACTGTTAGACTCATCCTTATCTTGAATACCTGTCAGCTGTCCTGAACACTTTCAGCTTAGAAAAATGTAGAATAATCTAGATTTTTCCCATCCTTTGACTAGGATAAAATTGAGTGATTTTCAATTACATTATGAAAGATAGGTTCTTTAACTCCATTGTATTGAAGCCATAATGTGCAAAGAACAAAGTATTTCAGAAGAGCCCTTTGGCTTTCACCAGACACTTTAACATCTGAAATGACTTATGATAAAGAGCTTGTCCCTAATAATAAAATAAACCAAATGCCATATCCTTATAAGTTACCTCCCCTTCCTTAGGGAAACATTTCTAATAAGAATAATCTTATAAAAAATAATTTCCTTACAGTATTATTTTAATTATTAGTTCAATTTTTTTTAATTAAAAATATGCTAATAACCTGTTTTTCTTTGCAACTGCTGAAAGTATATTTTTTGCAGTATAGTCTCAGAAAGTTGTGGTTAGTATTATATACTGTGTGTATTTTATAAATACTGTCATTTTCTACTGAAGCTGAAACATTACATAACTTTTCAGATGAAAGCAGTGAATTTGCATTCAGTCATGTACACTGAGATAACAAAGCTAGATTAAATCCATATTTCTGTAAGCCTTCCATCAATCATAGATGAGACAAATCCAAACCTTGATTCTTCCAACACCCCAAACTTCCAAATCCACGCTCAAAATAATTATTGAATGTTAAGGAAAACCTGCCTTGAATTTTCAATTTAGATCAACACAGAGAAAAGGAATTCAGTAGCATACTGAAAAGTAGCTGTGAAATAACTTTCCTTCCCTCCCCAACTTATCTCAGTTTAAGTAAAATGAGTTGTGTGTATGCATGTGTATATATATACTTTTTTTTTTTTTCCACTTTCCACCATCAGTATTAAAGAACTGCCTCCACGTCAGCACATAGTTCCCTTTCCCATCATCCCCATGACATTTTGAACAATAGACAATGAAACATTATTCCTGCCAATGACTGCAGCTTGGAAGAGAAAGGATGCTGCAAGTCTTGAGTGACAATGAATTGTACAGAAAAACTTGCACTGTGCCCTTACCATAAAGGAATCATCATATTTTTGTGAAATTGTACAGTTAGGTTAGTCTGTCTGTATTCAAGGAGACTAAAATAGGATTTATTGAAAAACTAAGACAGTAAGTAGAATATACTCCATCTAACTAAATGGTGTTACTGGATATTACTAATTACAATCCTGTTAGTTATGTAAGAACCTTACATATTTGTGGCATAAACATTTTAATATCCTTACACTATAACACTTAAAGCATCCTCAGAGTTAGTGCTCATCCTCCCTACTTCTTTAAATGCCTAAAATATAGTTTGAACTATAAGAAATTGTTTTCATATTACTTTCTAAAGGTAGTCTACTCTGTTCATCCTCGGTTTTTTAAGGTTTAAATCGTATAAGGTTTAAATCGTATAAGTATACATCTTATACTGTAGCCTCCATCCTGCATATGATTTGACAGAAATTTCCTTTTGTATTTAGAGTGCAATAGATAACTTTCTTCTCACTTTTGTTGGATTTTTCAGCTGCAATGGTGCACAAAGAGTATAGAGGAGCAGGGGGGAAGAATGTGTTTTCCCAATTAGTTTCTCAACATACCGTAGTATCACATGACTCATACACACCTTTCTGCCCATAACTTTATTAGATTATCTTCTCACATGATTCTGAATCACCTGTGCTTGCCATCTAATTTCTGACACTTTCATCCTTCTCTGTCTTCTGACAAGCAATTCACCCAAGTGATCTTCTGTACATGAGTCCGGTACGGTTTTGCAAGACATGAAAATTCCTTCAGTTTTACACTCCAATCATCTGCATTTCTTCAATTCAGTTTGCTCTTGCAAATACCCCCTCTCAGTAATTGTCTTGGTCATTTGTCTGAGGAAAAAGCAGCATTACAGCTCAGACTTGGGAAGTATGTCACACCCATCTCGCTTGAAAATGACTAAGTTTCAACTTCAATTTGAAATGAAAGCTACATCAAGCTTCGGCTGTAAACATTGGGTTTATCATGATCCAAGACAGATACTTTAAGATGTTATCAATAAACTAGATAAAATTTCTATTGGCTTGTTGGTAGTCCTATTGTATTAGTCAAAACCAGACGAGCTTTATGCTTGAAAGCTATTCTGGCTCTTACCTCAGATCCTCTTTATTGGTTTATAGGCTGACATTAACCTCAGCTGATGCATAACCAGTCTGCTGCTTTTTCACTAGATTTAATTTGTAGCCCTAGTTTGTCTTTAGAATGCTTTGATGCCCTTTATGTTCAAGTCTTAAAACTTGCCTGCTCAATTTTCATGGTGTAATTATTCTGAAAGGCTTCCTTGATAGCTTTATATGATGATTGTGTAAAAAACCTGTAAACTCTGCTTTAGAAACTTCTCTTCAGATTATTTCAGTCAGTATTTCTGCAGACTGTTCTTACCAGCACCAGATATTGTATTGTCTTTCAGAAAGTATGAATTTTGCTTTCTGCTGTAATTTGTTCATAATGGTCTGTAACTCTGCTACAGCCAGTCTCCCTGAAGCTATAACTGATATCAGGACCCCTCCTGATGTCAGTAGTGGGTATGGATGGTATCACTCAGGAAAATTATGAGAGAATTTATGTGACCGGTTGCACTTTGGTCAAAGACTTTAACCAGGTGGGTAGAACAGCTAGTTCATTTGAGTAGGGATATTTCCTTTTATTCATGAAATGTTTCTGAAATTTTAAAAATCTTATTGAACAAGAAACATCAAAGCATAAGAACAATATAAAAGAGCTTCTGCTTTTCTTAGGCAGTTTTTGTCATACCCTAAATAAACTGCCAATTCAATGAGATTTTTCTCTTATATTACAATATTATCTATATTAGCTAGGTGAATTTATGCTTTATCTAGGAAATAATAATTAAAAAAAAGTCACAAAGCTACCTACTATTCCCACTGGTGAAAAACACGGAGAAAATATTTCAAGAGTGTCCTTCACATTTGTCCTGCTAATGACTTCATTACTAGCAAAAAGAAAGGTAGTTAGATAATTTCAATTTTTAAAGAAGGACATTTAAAAAAAGGTTACAGAAGTTTTCTGAATGAAAAACTTTTTTCCCTTTCAATTCCATGCATGAAATTAAACAGCTTTGTAAACAAGACAATAGCTGTCTGTCTTACTGCTGTTCTAGACATACTCCAACATCCCCATTCACTCATTTGTAACAAAAAATGTCAACAAACAATTGACTATTTCTAAATACCAGTTATAATTTTTCAAGGTATAAGTGTATTACTTATATTTGGCTATAATTTTTGATGACTTGCAGACAAGTACACCCCAACAAGAGCACGGGCATGTTGGTCCCAAGCCAAGTGACCGTGTTGATAACTAGCACCAGAATTAAGGTAAGACACTACTCACTTACTTCCAGTGGTTTTGAGAGGTGATGCGGTTCTGCTTTACACAGCGGCCTCTGACACAACATTCGCCAGCGTTTAGCCCAACGTGTAGTCATACAACTAGTTATTGCCCATTCGGCATAAGCTTTTAGTCCTAACGATGAAAAATTTACCACTTATTACTGCTTCAAACCACATACAGCCGTTAGAAGAACACAACGGGAAAGACAGGACCAGCTTCAGCGAACAAGGAGCGAAGCGCGGTGTTGCTGACTGAGGAAACGGCTCATGATTTGGAAAGCACTGCACATATCTCGTGGTGCTTTCACAATAAATGTAAAAAGAAAATCACTGAAATCTGAATGCTACAAAACCTTCTGTATCTCAGTGAAAACCGTATTCACAGAAATGCATGTAGTTTTTGCTTGATTTCTGTATTTGAACCTTTAGCCCCAAACAGTTCAGCCAGTAAACAAAAACAATCACACTGTAACCACAGACTAAAATATTTGAAAAGGAACTCCCGTATAAACTCCTTGACATACCTGAAGGAAG
>NW_009603419.1:37262-37498 GCF_000690535.1 Cariama cristata
CAGTCAGCCAGTCAGTCAGTCAGTCAGTCAGCCAGCCAGCACTGGGCATGCGCGGCAGGGGAACCCTCTAGAACGGCGCGGGGCGAGCGGGCGGGTGCTGTGTAGCGCGTGCGGGCGGGAGCTCGGGGGCTGCCGGCGGTGTCTGCGTCTGTCAGAGGTGAAGCGTCGCCCTCGAAGGCCGCCGTGGGGGTAGGTTTGTTTCTAAGCCTCTTTATCTGAAGTGCATCGGCGGGGGG
>NW_009603419.1:37516-38028 GCF_000690535.1 Cariama cristata
GCATTGTTTCAGTTAGCGGGCTAATCACAAACTAGAGTGCTGGAGGTGGGAAGTGTTGTCCTGTACCTGCCTTGCTTCTGTGTCCCTGAGGGGAGGTGAAGTACCAAGTGCCTGTCTTGCTTCTCAGAGGTGTGAGCAGACACCTGAAAGTATCTTGAGAGCAGCGAATTGTATGTTACTACTTTGTTTGGACAGTAAGGACGGTGTTTCTTTTGTAAGGTAAATAACTCCGCGGTGCCTGGGTTTGTGTTTGTTTGGTTGGGGGGGTTTGTGTTTGTTTGGTTGCGGGGGTTTTGTTACTGCACAGTTGGGGTAGCTGAAGTAGTGCTGTGCTGAGCTGGGTCTGGCCTTTGCTGCTGACCAAGGCATGCCTTTGTCTCATGGCTCAAAGGCATGGTGGTGTGTTCGATGCAGGCACCTCTCAGGTCCTTGCTGTTTTAAGCTCTGAGAGGAATGGTTTAAAAAAGCTGTTTTGTTTGTAGCCTGTGTGGTGAAGTAAGCTAAAAAAAAAA
>NW_009603420.1:0-21574 GCF_000690535.1 Cariama cristata
TGAAAAGAACTCAATCCATAAACAGGGGCTCAGCTGGGCATTTTAAAGAGAAAGGACTGCAAAGAGGCAAGCAATAGTGTGAGAAGAGAGAGGAGAGCAATTGGCACTGTCTCTTTCAGAAAGCAAGAAGAGGGATGAGGATCCTGTGGTGAGGGTTGCAGGGTTGGGGTTGGGTTTTTTTCCATTTTCATTCTGCTTTGCTGTAGTTAGGGCCTTCCGCTAGGATATACAGCTCTTGCTATTGCAAATGTCTGCTTAGAAAGAAACCGAAGTACTTTAGATTTCTGAAACTAAAGTTTCACAACCTTGTTCGTCAAGCTATGGAAGGTAAGAGAGCATAAAATACAAGCGAGATGGACGGTTGCATTGAAGTGCAGGAAGGTTTGGGGGGAAAAAAATAAAGACTGCAGTGGAGATTATTTAAGCATTTTGTAACAGAAAATTGACTACAGTCAAGATGTAAATAGTCATTGTTAAGAAAAAGGGAAAATGTCCTGGAAAATGTCCCTGAAAGAGATTTTGAAGGGGAGAGAGAAAATGGTAGTATTTTATGAAAGTGACTTTAGAAATGTGTAAATTATGTGCTGAGAACACGACATCTCAAGTAGAAGGAGTTGAAGTTTTTGGACAGTTTGTCAATTTGTGATGAAAATGCTGTAGTTAGACATGGTATGCAGCTATACACTGAAGCCTAGGTTTTAAATATTAAAAATATTAGATCATGAAGCTGTTTAACAAAATACAGCTCTCTTCAGAACAATGATAAGAGCATGTTGTGGATGTGATTCATTGGGATGAGCTGAACAGTTTGGCCCTTTTGCCGGGTTTGACTAGCACGAGGTGCAGCAGCAAAGACAGGGAGTTCTCAGAAGGTGCGTGAATAATGATCTGAATCACTGATTTACGCTATGTCAGGCCTAGATGTGTAAGCGTGCCTACGAAAAGATATAGCGAGCATGTTCCAGAAGGCATTGGTGAGGGGCTAGCTAATTTTCTAATAAACTGACAGGCTTGAGAGGAAGGAGCCAAGCAGCAGTATCTCTTGACGTCAGATTCTTTGGTTGTCCCAAAGAGGGAAGAAGGGTGGCGGCCACTCTTGATTAATAGAGTGGAGGAAACTCCCTCCAGGTCCTTCATGTAGCTCTGTTCCTAAAGAGAGGATTTGGTTGACTTGTTCAGCCCCAGTAATACAGACTTTACCTGTCCTCCCACACACATAGAGGATTTTTTGCTTCCCTGAGCGCTGTCACATGCTGACCCAAAGCCCTGCTCTGGAGAGACAGGTTCTGTGTCACCTCTGAGAGGAACATCTTCAGTCAGTGACAGCTCTTAGTCATGTTGCTCTTAAGCGGTAATAACCATGTAACTTTGTTTAACTTGTGCAGTCTTGAAAAGGTCTCAGCCTGGGATCTCAAAAACCTTTATGACGGCTTTGTATCTGCGCAGAAAGTACTGCTTGGAAGAAAAATACTCATCCATCAGGCACTGAACAGCATACAAAAAGAATTAAGTAAGCTTGCATCTCCTTTTTTTTTAGGCTTAGACTTAATACACTTACATACTGTAATGGCACTGGGATTCCGTGACCTTTTAACTGTGAGTAAATCTAATAGGTATAGCAAATAAGAAGTTGTAATGTTTAGATGAGTGAAAATGCTTTCTTTGTTCATTAGCTTGTGAGATGCTTTCATGAAATCTCTGCCTGTTTGCATGTTACTGCTTGGGCTCACTTTCATTCACGAAAAGTGTATCTATCATGATTTTAAATGGGATTTTGCCAGTTTCTTGAAACTATTTTTGTTTGGATCTCAAACCAGGAGTCCGTATTTCTTCCTTATAGGAATCAATCACCCCTGCAGTGCCATCTCTCTCTTTAATCCCAGGAAACAGAGAAAGTAGCATAAATGTTTTAGAGATGCAAAATTATTACACCTTCTGGAGAGATTAATTCACTTTTCAGCATGGAGGCACTATGTGTCGGCTCTGCTAACAATGAGAAGAAATGGTTGGAATGGGGACTCCTTGGCTTTGAAGCTGTGCCAAGGCAAAGAAGAGAATTTAAAATTCACAGATATACTTAACATCGTGAGAAAATGGTTCTGTAACCCAGTGGCTAGGCACCTGCCAGGGAAAGGAGAGAGCTGCACTGGTTAGGTCGCTGTTCCCCACGCTTCCCCTGCTTGAGGCAAAGGCTGCTGCATGTAAAATGGAAATGGGTTGCCAGCCTTTACGTGTAAGCACCCTTCTTATACCCCATATGTTCATTTAAAGTTAGTGCTGGTGTTAGCAGTGTTAAGAGTTGATTCTGATCTGCTTCAGTTGTTCCTGAACATGAGGTGATGCTAGCTAGATGTGAACTGTGCTTGTTGTCTTCATCATGTTCCGAGTTATGACCTGAAACTCTTTCTCTGCCTTTGTACTAAGGAATATTTTGCTCTATGTCTGTGAGAATGGGAGAAAAGGTGGAGAGGGAAGTGGTTTTTGCTTTCTGTTATTTGTGAAATACTAATTGGATCTTTGCCTTCAAATGTAACAGGTGACAATGGCATCTGTACTGCCTGGCAGGATTGCCTCCTGCAGTTAGTTCCCATACCAGTGAGCCCTTTGTGCGTTGAAAAGGGCACTGTGACAGCCCCAGTCCCTCGGGGCTCAGAGCAGCTATGCCTCTTCCACGCCCACCTCAGTACGTCCTGTTAAAAACAGTGCAAATCAAGAATATTTGAGGATTCTTTGTCATACTTTGTTTTTCCTGAGCAGTGACTTAAAATCCTTGGAAGTTACCATAAGCCTGTCTGATTCACAGGTAGATTTTTTTAAAAGGCTGTAAATTCTGGTGGTTTTATTGGAGCACCCAAGCCAGGTCTAGGGGAATTAAAAGCAGAGGAGTCTAACAAGACACTTTTTGTCCTTATTGGCTTTCTCAAGAGAATGAACTAGTTTTATGACATTTTCCATTCTTTTTTTCATCTTTGTCACAGGAATGGATTGGATATTCCTTCTTCAGTAGATTTTCTTTTTCTTGGAGTGTATATTCACAGGCTCTTTCAGTTCTCACCGGACATTCCCTTGCTTCCCCCATGGCTGGAGAGGTTGTAAATGGGGAAGCTGGTGCATTCCTGAAAGGGTGAGTCCTTCAAAATGTAGAATACTGAAAAGGTCAAAACAATTCTATACAGCACTGTGGTTCAGTGCATACTGTGGGTATTAACGTTCAGATACCTTCCACTACAGCGCAAATTGAAACAAGGGACGAAAACAATCCATTCTCATGACGAGTATTGCAAGTGAGGTGGAGAGGGGAAATAAACACTTAACCTGCTCTTGTAACTGTTTTCACATTTTAATAATTTTGTGCTTGTCTTAAGTGACAAAGTCTTATTTACTGTTAATTTCGAAGTTTTATTTTGCTACTTGATATCTGAATTCTACTTTCAGAGCCTTTGATCAAAAATTAAACTTTAATTGAGCTTTTTTTTTTCAATTTTCTGACTGAACCAGAAAAGTAACACCAAAAGTTTATATTCCTAACCACCACCCAGCCATTGTTTTTCTTCTCTCCCCCCTTCACCCAAAGAAAAACATAAAGAATTGTTTTGGTGGGCTTTCTTTTGATTGGTTTAGCCTTCAAAAATTAAATAAACCTCAATTTCAAAATTTTGAACTGAAAGTAGTTTTTGAGACAAGATGCTTGAAATTGAAAAACTAAAATATTTTGCTTGTTTCAGATTTTTTCAAGAATTGTTTTCCAAATGTGAAGTATTCACAAATACTTTTGATCCACCTGAAACAGCTTTTTTGGTGCTTGAGAGGCCTGTTCTGGGCTATAGCCTGCCTGGAGCCTGGACTATAAGGCGTGGTATTAACAAAGCTTGGTCAGATATGTTGCTGTGCAGATGTTAGGTGTGTGCATCAGCTGTATATTGTGCCCCGGTAGCCATGGGAACATGAAGTATGAACTGCTTAGAGCAGGATGGGAAAAAACCACTCAGTGACACGTTCAGTCTCACTACAATTTCTCATGCTCCAGCTTATCCTAGTCATTGTTTCCTGTAAGTCTGTAACAGTCACTTTTGTGGTTGATCCAGTACTTTATTAAAAAAACGAAACCCACAACTCTTTTACCATGTCTGACTTTGTCAATGCAAGTTTAATTAAAACCTTTCACCAAGTGGATTCTTGTTCAGCCAAGTAACCTTTTTCCATTCATTGGAGCTGCTCAAATAAATACAAAGTGGATTAAATTCTCAAGGGTTTTATGTTACAGTATTGACTGCTGAACGTTTTTTCTTCAGCCAAGTGTTTATTTTGCAGTCCCAGCTGGCTCTGTTTGGGTCAGCGTTGTTTGAGGCAGCTAACAAAGCCACTTTCAGCATCCTCCCTGCAAACAAAGGCAGCATCTTGCGTGCAGTGTGCTCCCACCCACCGAGTTAGGTGGCACGAGCATGACGTTTAGAGCTGCACTCGTAGCACAGGTTGCATTCAGAGATATTACAGGGAGGTATTGAAAAAGTCATGGATGTTGGCAATCTTGCACAGGAACCTGATGCACGCTGAGCTCCCATACGCACTGACTGAGCAGTGGTCTTCAAGTAGTTGCAGTCGAAGCAGGCCGGTGGCTGGCTTTGCGTGAGAGTTAATGCACGGGTACTTGGTGTTCTTATTATCCCTCACTCTGCATTAATGGTATGACTGAACTCACGGGGGTCTGTGGTGAGGCGGCGGCTGCGGCAGGGGCACAGCTGGCAAGGTTTTCTATCAAGGTTTCTCAGCACTTGAAGTGTTAATTTTCACTTGAGTGTTTTGCAGAGCTGTTGTTAGGTGCATTATGGCTAATTTGCAGCTATCTGTTATGCTTATTGTAAAGCTCTAAGAGTCTGGGCTTTGTATTAGTGTTTGCGATTGACAGCTTGTGAAGTTGGAGAGCAGAATGAGTTGCTGTTCAGGATAAATAGGAAGCATTATTTCTAAGTAGGAAGGAAGAAAATTGACAGCTAGAGCAGTGTGAAGAAACCCAAGAAGGGTGCTTTTAATAAACTAGTATTAGACTAACCCATTCCGACAGTATAAAGCAGGAAACAACTTATCGGGAGGTGCTGCTTTTCTGTGGAAGCAGGAAGTTTTGAAATTCAAAGAGAGGAGATCCCGCACCTCCTCCTGTACCTGAACTGTTAAAATGCAGCCAGGTTAGGCCTTAAATCCCTGGATTTAGGCATGCTACACTGTGCAAATATGCCAGCCAAAGGCGTTCTAAACATGCTTCTACCAGGTTCTGTGTAGCAGGACTTTGCAGAGAGCAAGGAGTCCTGGTGTTCATTGCTTATGCCTCGAGGAGGAATGGTTGAGTGCCGTAACTCTGCTGTCATGGAATGATGAGATAGCACTTGAATGTGCTTTTGTCATCCCACACCAGGCTAAGCAGTCCCAGTTCTTCACCTGAACACACATTTTAGACACCGCGTATGCCAGATCTGGAGCTTCTCTAACCTTGTGCCTACCCCATCTAGTGCACTAAGCCTGCAGATAGCTAAACTGGCCCGGCTTACGGCTCTAACTCCTACCAGCTCCTGGGAAAATCCCAGCCCGAGGGAGAGGAGGCTTCCTTTCACCCTGTGTAAATGTAAGTAGAGACTATTTACACACAGACAGTCGGTGAGCAAAAGAGAAATAACAGAAATTGGGAAAATGGACAATTTGAATGGATTTTTGCTTCTGCCCGCATAGCAAAATACTTAACTGTCAGATCTCAAAGTGATAGCTGCATTAGGAATGCCTGTAAAGAGAGCTAAAATAAATGTATTGATCTGAGGCTCATAACGAAGCCTCTTACCCATGCAGCAACTTTTCAATTAACAGACCGTATAGTATTTAAGCTCACCAAAGTTTAAACTGTATCAGACATTCAGTATACATCTTTTAATTGGTGGTCTTGATTTATGATCTGGGTAGAGAATCCTGAGTTCCCTTTCATAGTATAATAATGAGACCTGTCCTAAAATACTGCTATTAAATTACCTTTCAGGTACTGGCTGAAACTTGTCCAACTTAGGCATTACCTTTATAACAACACATGGCATTGATTTAAATATTTTAACAGCGAAAATTTTTAAGTAGCTGTAATTGCAAGTTTTTCTTTCTGTATTGGAAAGTTATCCGTTCTATGCTATTATTAACTCATCTCTATTATGAAAATTATGTAAATTGTCTTTTTAGTGAAGATTCTTCAATATTTTTGTGGCAAGGTTCAGATTTTATAATCAATTTAATTGTTTTTGGTTGATTTGCCAGTATAAAGAGGAACATAACTAAGAGGGGCTGATGATTATGCCTGAGAGTACAGAAACTAAGAGGATGTTACGTGAAGCTGTTTAATCTGAGACATCATTCACCTGTTCTTCTTTGAAAACAATCCCAGGAAGGGGTATATGTGAATAATTTTAGAGGATATGTGTTAATTAGAAATAAGACATCTGTTTGAGTCTGTGTCATTAATGAATGGCACACTATATTTATTCTGCCTCTGGAACATTTTGCTCTCTTAGGAAGAAATTACCTCAGAAATGTAAATTGTAGATGGTAGATTATCAGTCATATTCCAGTGAGACTTACCAGCATCACCTGTCATTGTCTTCACCCCCTCACCTGGTTTAAATCTCTCCTCTGACTTCCATTCCCATGTAAAAATATGGTCGTCTTGTCTTCATCTTCATAAGCTGTTGGCATGGATGAGGAATTCTGTAATGTCCTGTCCTGAGATCATTGCTGTGACTATTGCTGTGCCCATACTGTTTGTCTCAATCATCTGATCCCTCCCCACACTTTTCACACCATCATTTCTGTGGGTTTTTTATAGGTAGCCGTTTTGGGAGTGTGAATTTCTGTCCTACACCATCCTTTTTCCATGTCATTCCCTCTCTATTTCATAGTCACCCGTAAAAACCTGCCTCTGATGCCTGCAGTTTATTGTTATCCAGCCTCGGTATTGGGCTGGTAGCAAGCTGGGGCCAGTCTGAGCATAGTGAGCACTAAAAATACTCATACTTTTTGCTTCTTTGCTATATACCTCTCTCCCCTCCCTTAATTTGTTTACATAATTGTCATAACTATGGATTTTGATTCCAAAAGCTCCCAGTCTATTTCATTTTATTTGTTTTTACAGCACCTTCTGTTGCATTCTTTCGTGGTTATTAATGGGAACTCTGAATCAGATTTTATAACTGTTGGGATGCTGAGTCTTGAATTGTAAAACAGTTAGATTAACTTATGCTGGGAGGAAGAGCTTGTAAGGAAAACGAAGGTGCTGGGACTTTTATGTGGCTCAGAAATGCTGCGGACTTGGATGTTCCCTCCAACCGACTAGTCCTTGCCAGGATGCTTGAGGGACTGTATCGTTTCAAATTATTCAGGGATCAGTTCCTCTTACATCTGCTAGCTCGATGCCCTCACATGTGTTGTAGCTTCTAGCAGCGTGTGTAATTACCCTTCGGCAATACAAGTAGTCTTTGTGTTATTAAACCAAAAGTTTGGTATCAAAGACATGCGAGGTGTTCCCTGGATCAGTTTGACCAGTTTGCCAGCCAGACCTCTGCCTGCCTCTGCTCCACCATAGCTTAATCATAAATTGCACAGACCCGTGTGCTAACACTGCCTTTGCTGAGTAAATTTAAAGAAGCTCACAGTGGTCCCTGAGCACATGGAGAATCCCTACTAAAAAAGAAAAAGAAAAGAAACATGCATATTTTGGAACAAGAAGAGACAATGCCAAAGTGTCATTTGTTCGGGAAGCAACATGAAAATGTGGTCTGAGACAGGAAGGCAGGAAGTTGCCAAGCTGAAACGGTTACAGGGAGGGAATTAAAACTGGAATGCTGTAGATGATGCAGAAAAAATGTTACAAATTGACAGAAAAAAAAAAAAAGCAGACTGGAAAGCAAAGGAACAGATGTCCCACTTTGCCGTTCAAGAATTTTGCCTCTTTAGCTTTTAATCACTACTTCTCATATTCTCAAACACTAATTCATTAAATGTACCATCAAAATTCTCAACTCTTCCTGTACGTTAAGTATGTTATAGATATCGCTCATGTAGATGCACGCTATGCTGTGGAAAAAGCTCCAAAAATGTAGAAATACTATTGCTTACATCTTTTTAAAATTTCTTTGAAAACGGAATATGTGCTTGCAAATGCAGAGCTATATGATCTTTTTGGTTATTCTAATATGACCTCAAATTCTCAGGTTTCAATTCTCTCTTTCATCTGGAGAACGAAAGAAAAGAAGAGTTTCCATTACCTGAACCAATTTCATTTACAGTGCTTGAATAGTTAAAAAAAATAAGTTACACAAGTCATTGTTAATGATGGGCTGAGAAGTAAAGGAACATGAAGTAAATGTGTATATTTTCTTGTTTGAAACACAAACTTACACATGACTAAATGGCTGTATTTGCAGGGTGTATCTGTGTACCGACATGGGGACCCCTGCAACTTACATATGATAACTCTGCGTTTAACTGTGAGGAGAAAGAGAGAGAGAAAGCATTGCATCCTGAATGCAGTGCAGGTGGCATGGGCTGAACTTGAGAGCCACATCCATAGAGACAAAAAATGTAATGGTATGGCGTGAAATGCGAGGTTATGGCTTATGCTGATATGAAGTAATGATGATGCATACCAGAACAAGACGAACCCTAGGATCTGTTAGCATTTTCAGGGTCTCCAACTCAGGGTAGTTTCAGAAGGGAAAACACTTTTAATACCCAAATTGCATGCAACTACTAGGACTTCTTCCTAAATGGTCCTTTGCAGAAGCCAAATTGCTGTCTGTTTTGCTGTGTGGTGGTGCACGTTGCAAATTTCTTTTTTTTTTTTTTTTCCCCTGCCTTTTTTCACCCCTTCTTCAATCCCAAATGACTCCTATGCATTCCCTTTTTAAAATTAATTAAGCACAGTGATTTTGGTTTCACTTATGCTATTTATGGATTTGCTCATGCAATACACTTTGTACGGCAAGTTTTATACAGACTTATTTCTACGTAGTCATATCTTTCGGCTGCTGCCTGTTGATGAACAACCGGTCTTTACGTCAGATGCTACGCATGTTGACAGAGTAATGTGTTGTATGTGTTGTGAGACAGCCAGTAAGGTAGGAAGATCTTCTTGTAAGAGTGGAATCATTAATGCCGTTGTAAAACTTCATCACCATGTGAAATCAGTATTCACAGAGCCTTCATTAGCTAAGCAAAGACTTGATTATGGGCTACTGTTTATATTGGGTAATGGCATTTAAACTTGAGTAACTGAGTTTTTCTTATGTAATCAAAAAAAGTATCTAGAATCTCTTTTTCTGAGAATGTATTCCTTATGGTTAACACAGAAGGAAGGTAGTGTACAACTCTTTAGCAAAGCTTGCCCATATTAAATTCACTGAGGTGATCGGTCCTGGGTTTGTGAATATGAGAGGCTTTCATTCCGCTATTTTGCTTCAGAAAGGTTAAGATGTCTAAATATCTTTGCTGGAGATTGTTGACCGGTTAGTCATGCCATTGAATGCATGCTGATTGCTCGTCGGTTTTCATAGCTTTTGTGCTATGGCTGGAGCTCTACTTCTGGTCTTTTCTGAGCTAGTCCGTACTGAAAGCTTTTGCTTGGTTTCCTCCTGCGTTGCAGTATTTTGGTGAGATCAAAACTAGATCAGCAGAAACACAAGATGATCAAGTGTAAGTGTTATGTCATGGGAACAGTTGAGAAGCCATATTTAAACTGTGAAGCAGAAGGATATTTTCAGTTTTGAAGGTGACTGGGGAGTTTCAACTAGCTTGTTTATACAGAGAAAAACCCACAAAACTCTGTGTCATCCACTCATCTTTTGATAAGCGTAGGTTTAACACACTTCTCCCTAGGAGTCCCTTAGCAATGGCAAGGTGTTTCTTCCACCTTCCCCTCTTGACTTGGTGCAGTGAGAAGTTACTGCTTTCATCAGAACTTACTTCCCGTACCATCATTGTGGGTTCGAGATGAGTATGGCTGATGTGACAGTTCCCATGGTTTTGGACGTAAATCTACGCCGTGACTGCTTTTGCACTAATAATGAAAAGTTTTTTTAATTTACTTAATCTTTTTATTTAATCACTAATGCAGTTCTCCTTAAATTTTATGTGTGACCTTAATCTCCGTGAAGAGATTCACGAACACTTTTCAAGGTTGTGTCCGTGTTTATCACTGCATCCAGCTCAGTTAAACACCAATGAACTTCTGAAAAGTTCCAGACTGATTCTTGAAAGCTCTGTAGTACAGACTTTCTCTTCTAAAAATTGCCTGCGTTCTGATTTCAAGAGAAATATAACGGCAGTCTGAGCTGTTGTATATCATAAATTTCCTATTTGATGTATTTTCTTTAGAGCCTCGTGAATTAGAGGGTGTTAATTTTGCCATCCGGGGGTGCAGCTGATAATTTTACCAAATGCTGCTCATGTTGTAGTAGAGGAGCACTGAAGTCTTGACATTTACAAGCTCAAAATGATTTACACATTTAACAAACACTTTAGCACTGTAAAAAGTGTTTGACAACGGTATACAAGCTAACCTGTGCCCTTTAATGTTATTACCTTCCAGAAGCTGCCAGTCCTGAACGATTAAACGATAAATCATAACACACTGAGACAATAACAATCGCTGGAGCCATCTGTAAAAGACAGACTTCTGGAATGTTCTTTTATTTCCTGGACATAGTTTGCTCTTTAGAATGGTTTACCGACAAGGGCAGTTGAATTAGAGGTTTTCCGCTGTTCCTGGTGAAATATTTTACCTCTAGTGTGGGAGGGTTTGTTTTGGGGTTTATTTGGGGAGGGTTGTAATTTGTAAATTCATATTCTCGTATGACTAGAAGAGCTGTAACTTGAATTAACCTCATCTGAAGTAGGTAGGACAGTTATGGACAGACAATTCAAACTAAAAGACAGAAACTGTTCTGAATTCAGGAACATGCTTCTCATTGACATTAATGAACTTCCCATTCTGATAATGTTACTTTTTTTTTTATAGCTTGTATATGGTACGAGCATGTGTTCATTACCTTAAGGAGAAATATGTTTTAAGTTTCTGCTCATGTATGATTTTGTGGATTTCAGCCAGAACTATAAAACTCTGTAAAAATAAACTTTGAAAATTCTTTTGGACATTAGGATGTTAGGGTGATTGTAGATTTTCATAGGAAGGTCTTTATTTGGATTAGGCTTTAAAAAAAAATAAAAAAATTGGATCACCTTGTCCAGGTTTGTTGGATGAAGTGTCTAGTGTTGTACTTTGTTTCTCCACTTGTTAAATTATTTGAGACATGGTTTAGTGGGTTTAGCGGGCATGGTGGCATTGGATATATGGTTGGACTTGATGATCTTTGAGGTCTCTTCCAACCATAACGATTCTATGATGCTGCATTCTTAAAGGCAGTGCCTATATTACAAGTGTTGTCTCTGAAACAGAGATAGTTGGTCATGGCAAGGAGCAGTTTTCAGTACTTATGCTGCAGTCTGCATGTTGTGGCATAGTGTAATTAGGGGAGAAACTTGTGTATTTTATGCATGTACGCACACACTGAGGTGCAACCAAATAAACTCAAGATTTTCCTGGGTGGATACCTGTGAACCCCCGCTGTCAAATACTAGGGAATTAATTTATTCATGTACAAACTAAGAAGCAGCAGCATAAGGAGTATAATATTAATGTCTTGTCTGCAATAAATTATACATATGGCTGCCAGGGGTTGAATGAGTGTACGAGCATTTTAATGCTTTTCTGGGATTTGTTTCTGGATAACATACTGGACTCTGGAGCGCTGAACGCACTTCACCTACTGAAATACTGTCAACCCTGTCCCCTTTGCAGTTGCAATACAGCCTGGCTCCCGGCTGTCAGTGCTCTCTGGCTTGGCTCTCTGAGCCATTCTTCCCCAACTACCACGACTCCCCCTCTTCCTAGTCCTTCCGCCCCACCTCTCCATCCCAGGAAGCCACTGGTGCAGGAGTGTCCGGTGTTGTTTCTCTGTCCAGCCAGGTCTTTCTAGGTGACTTCTGCTGGAAATGTGAGTAGAAATTGCGTGTGGCTATCCCTACACCACCTCCTCGGCATGCTTCTGCCGTTTATAGTGAATATGTGGGTGGGTGGCAGGCAAAAGGAACATGCCTAAAAATGATGAAAAAACCCTCCGTTTCTGTGTGCCCGTGTTGCTAAGCTCATCTGTTGAAGTACTCTTCATTGAAACACTGAATGTTTAACATCACAAAAAAGTACCCAAATTCCACCTGTGGGAGATAATATAATCCCGTCTGCCAAAATATATGTTTACTCTTTATAATTTCTCAAAGGAGGGTTTTGACTGCCAAAAACCCCTTTGATCTAAGTTTTCTAACACTGTTTGACATTATACTAATAAAAATGAACTTTGTCTAATTCCGCTGCTTGTGAAACAAATTGCCAAACTGACCTCAAATAAGCAAGTGTATATTTAGTGAATGTCCTTAAAATCATTAATTTTTATTGGAAATGACTTGTTACTGATGCTGGAAAAGACTTTATTGAACAGGTTTGGGTTTATATTGTCTTAGAATCAATATTTGCTTGTTCATAGTAATGGTACATGTGTGTAGTCCTTTAGAATTGCAGTCATAAGCCCAGTACTACAGTGCTTCTATTAAAGCAAATTGAACAAATTTGCTTTAGGAAGGAAAAGTATAAATATAAAACTTAGTAAAGTGTTACATGGACTAGATTAACTTTTTTTTTTTCTTTTCCTCTAAAAATCTTTATCACAAAAGAGTAGAGTTCTGTAAAAATAATGGTATAGGGAACTTATGATTAATACTGATTTCAGTAAATGCATTTCACTTCATATGTTAATATAGTCTAAGAATTCAATCTGAAATGAAGGCAGACTGTTCTTTTGTCGAGTTTCAGAACATTCATTCCTTTCTATTTTGTGAGGTGATGCAGGTGGTAAGTGACAGAGGTTGTTCCTATAATGTGGCATAGTCCAGGTTCAGTTCCACAGGTGAGGAAGGGGGTCTGAACTTCCTTGGTCGGAAGAATTCCTGTCTGTGACAGACTGAGACCGGCTGTGGTGATGCCGATTCCAGAGTCCCTGTCCTGCAATAGAAATGTTGTCTCTTTCCTGCTTTTATTCTATAGTTTGATCTTAAGGCTAATGAAAGCCTTTACATTAAAGGCAAGGTTTACATTTCTACCAGACCGCTGTATTTGCTTTAGGTGTGAAGTGAAAAGCAATCCATGTGGTATTGATAGCATGGCACTGGCTGTGGCTCTGGGAGGTGTCCTGCACTGAGGTCCTGGATGGCAGCTACAAAAGCAGTGCTAAGGTGGTTGAGGGGGAAATGCTCTTTCCTCTGTTTTGCTCAAAAATGACTCTTCAGTGCACAGGAATGCGGTGATGAAGATGGTGATGATAGCATTAAAACACTACTGACGACAGACTAGATTTTTGGCAAACAGATAAATTTTAAAATCATTTTCTATCAAGAGAACAGTCAGCATTTTCACAAAGGCTGACTTTTTTAGTAGGCAAACTGTCGCTTATTGCCTATTTTGGTGCACCCAGAGATCTGGCTAGATTTCTTTGCCTCTCCTTGAAGTGCCATGGAAGAGCTCCCCCCAAATGGGCAGCAAATAACATTTTATTCAAACAGCTATTTGACTTTTTCTTTTGTACAGTGGTGCGGCTTGAGTAAACCTGCAGAGACTGTCTGTTTTGACTATGCTTATTCTCTGAAGTGGTACTATAAGGGGGCCCTTGGCTGAAAGCAGACAGGTGATCAACGTTTCCCTAGACAGAGAAGCTTCAACCTTTATATGCAATGGTGAGCAATTAATTTCTACACTGTTATGTGGTTTAACAAGAGTGGAGCCAGCACTTGAAAATTGCCATGGAACACGTGTCTTGGTTTTAGGCAGATTTCCTGTATTTTACAGATTACCAAGCCTACTGGTCTCGATCCTCACAGGATTTAGCCGTAGGAATGCTTAGCCTGTGTGTTGCAAGTGATCCTCGTCGAGACATTTGCACCAGCTAAGCTGGGGTTATCACAGCTCTGGATACAAGCAACAATTTCGTAGGCGTACAGGGAACTTCACTGGCCAACACTTAAGAAGTTAGATTGCAGAATGAACAGACATGGACTCCTTTTGTAGGTCTGGACAGTTAAATGCAGACCTTTTTCTTTGCTGTTTTTCCTTCTTTATGTTGCAGTGCTATAAAGCATGGTTTGTTCTCCCCTGTGCCTAATGGGCATATTTTCTTGCTTACATTTTTCATCTAGGCATGTGATCTTCTCTGAGTTAAATGGGTGTATCCAAGTTCACAGCTCTATGACTGACCACATCAAAACTTGACAGGCCAGGTCTGTACCTGTTGCAGATCACCTGTGCATCTCTCTTTTTTTTTTTTTTTCATTTGACCGAAGTTAAAGCAGAGTTATGTAGAAAGAAAATGTAGGAGATGCAGAACTGTTTTAAAATGCAGTACATATGTGACAGACTCTTTTTACTGTATTATTTGCAATACACCGCTCTTTTATTATAAACAACCCAAAGGGTGTGAAAAGACTTCCTAGTAGATACTTCAATAAGATCACTATTGTGCTAAGAAGAGCAAAGATAATTTTTCAAGCAAATATCAGCAAAGCTTTCATTACCTTAACGCAGTATTTGAATTTTGTATGGTTTTTTGCATTTCATATCAGATAGGAAAATAATCTCTACATATTAAAACAATATCAGCTGGTTTTTATTAGCAAAACCCACTAGGGAAAAAATGATAAAATTTTTATTTGTTCATTTTAAAAGCGTTGTTAAAATGAGCCTTCTAAAAAAACACGAAAGAACATGTGAATGACCTCTGGGAGGCAGAAAAAAATATAAAGTACTACTTTAAATTTTGTCCATTTTAAACTGTCATTCAAAATAAAGATTCCTAAGAAACTGTGTATACAGAAGAAATACAGATCATGCTATGTTTGAAGGAAAAAATTATTTCAATGAGACCAATTTTTTTAAACAAAACTTGCTTTAAAATACTACATATCTGCAAAACCTGTCTTCAGTTAAACTGAACAGCAGCTAAAAGAACGTTAACATCTTTGATATTTTGCTGTTCAGCCCCTCTCTTTCTGCTGCAATTGATTTGATTTGGGTACTTAGTACCCAGTTCGGCTAGCCACATAGCTAAAGTAGAAAAAGTCAGAGGAGTAGCCGGATATCCAGCGGGCTTTCACGTGATGGTTGTTGCCAGGGAAACCACTCCCCTGGTACCCATGCAGCGAGCGCGTCCGCCTCTTCAGGCGCCCAGACGCAGAAGCATCAGTCTGTCAGTTGATGGGAAGAAAGCAAAATAGCTGTGGAGGAAACTTAATACGGAGAAGTAATTAAAGCGTTTAGATACTTCAAATGTAAGATGTTTTTCTTAAGGAGCCTTCCAAGGGGACTACCCTAGTGTGCCCAGAACGGAGCTCTCAGCAGTGTACTGGAGGCCTTGGAGAAAGTTACGCTTCTGTTTCTCCTATATGGGGACAGTTGTCAGCTCCGCCAGCACTAGTCAGTCACTCTAGTGATTTAAATTACATGTATGTGGTGCAGCCTCCAAAGGGAAATGGAAATCACAAGGCTGTAGCTGTGTCAAAACTTCCCTAAACACCTACATCTCTGGAGGGCATTAACCCTACACTAAGCACAAGCAGACTTCCGAGTCGCAGGTGTCCCTTAAAATGTGTCCCACTGGGTGGAATGACCTGTTTGTCCATAAGCTATTGGGAAGGGGATGTTTTTCCTTCTCACTGAGCGTGCCATTAAAAGCGATGTATTGCCAGGATTATACTTGAAAACTCTCAGAAACAAATGATCCCCAGGACTACAACCACAGAAGATCTAGGTACTAGCAGCTGTGCCTTTGAGGGATGTCTTTTCCTCTGGTGAGTCAGTGGTTTCAAAGGCCTATGGGGTGTCCTTCACTGCAGGTAAAATGTCACAAGGGATATGAGTCTGAAAGGAACAGTCTCCTCTGAGTATTATTTAAACTCAAGAGAATTCAGAGGCTGAGATCTGTTACTTGGTTAAATACTTCAGTAGAAATGCCTATTAAGAATACAGATTAATTTCTTAAGCACTGGAAAGGTCATGAGTGTATTTCTCCATCTCTGAAAGCACCTGCCTAACAGCTGATCTGAGGCCAAGGTCTAGGCATTTCTTAGTTCTCTAGCATCAAAGGAGCTGTTAGTATTTCATATTTTGTAATGTGTTGACTCAGATGATTCATATCTCACGTTTTTTGTATTGTATGGAACGCTAAATGCCTGGTTTTTTGCAAATTTTCTGGAAAACAGGATGGAAACAGTAAGAGAGCCCTTTTGTCAGGCTCAAAGCTTTACTTTTTACCGGATTATCTCACCAAACTCCTTTCAATGGCCTTTTCTGTCTTTTTTCCATAAGTTGTTCCTCTTCTTCACATGCTCCCTGTTTTTTCACTTGTGCGTATTGCATATAAAAGATGGGAAAAGGATGTATTTGGTTTTGCTGTATTGGTGTTACCCAAGCTAAGTAATTGAATATTAACTTCATTATTTTGGTCCAATTCTAGTTTTGATAGTTACACTGTACACTTAAGACTCTCTTGGCAATTCCACATGATTCATCTTTCCCTCACTTCTTACTAACTTCTGCATATCACTGTTGTGTATAGTAAACTTTAGCTATCTTTCTCCCATGAGGGGCTGAAAATGATTCCTGTAAGGCACGTACTTAGCGAATCCATTTGTAAAGTACATTTGGAGAGCTCATGAATGTGTTGGGAGGTACCGTATAAATGGAAGATTATTCATTCAGTGTGAATTTAGTTACACATTTTCTATGCAGTATAGAATTCCCTCCTGGAAATAACCCATCAAATTTCTATTGTGTGTGTGGGAATTCCATCTAAATTGGTGTCTGGAGTTTTTTTGTGCATTCATACAAATATGGATTGCTGAATGGATTATCATGATTTTCTCACGGCATGCTGTTTCTTGAATGATGCTAATACCTTGATGATCGATAGTCAGTGTGGATGGGAGGGCATTAATAGTAAATACAATTGATTGATTTCCTTGTCTATACATACAGATTGTATGTTGCCAGAAGCACACATTCCTATAGCCTTGCTGTTTTTAAAAATACCACACTATAATGCATGTCTTGGATCGGTTTTTTAGAAATATAATTTGAGCTCAGTAATTTATAAATTAAAAAATACCTATATTTATGGCCTAATAAAATTTGCTAAATTCGTTTTAGGTTTGAATACAAAATTTTATGAGTAACCCTATAGGTAGGTGCATACATTATATTTTGAAATGGCAATAATTTACTGAAATACCTGTTTACAGAGACAAATGTTAAAACGTGCTAAGTAATTGCCTTTGGACCTTCAGTCTTAAAAAACAACATCCTACATGAACAAAAGATAGGTCTTATTAGTTCTTGCTTTTCATGTTCACAGACTGTGTTTTACTCCTTTTTTCCATTTTTCTCTCTTTTCCTCATATGAACTTCACTTCTTCATTCTATTTTCGGCTGCATATAGGTATTCCCTATGAATGTGAAATGTTAAAAATAAACAAACAATGGCATGCTTTTCCTTTATAAATTCAATTGCCCCTTTAGCATATAACTGTTCATTAGCCGGTGTGTAATTAGTTCTGCAAGAGTCAATCTAAAACTTGCATACCTTGACGCACGGTTCATTTTGATCTTCTCAATTAATGTGTTCATAGAGAAACTACTGCAGGCCACTGCTGGCTTATAGCAAGCCTGAACATAAAGCAACCCCAGTGGGGATACCCAAGGAAAAGGACACTGAGCCTTACAGGACTGGCATTTCTTCAGACCTCTGTACTACCACCAAACTGTAAGGAGCTTGAAATCCTCGGTGGCCTTCTTAACAGATCCAGGCCTTGCATTGCTTTGTACTTACCTGAGAGTCAGGATGTTGAAATAAATACTGCTCAACCCACCTCGTCTCTGCGTTGCAAAGATCTTCAGATCACTTGAATTAGTCCCACTGAAATTATCCATAAGGTCACTTGCATGAACAATGTACAGGAATTAGCTTGGTTTTTTAAGTAGGCATTTGCTGTTTCAGTGCTTTATTAGTAACAGATGGAAGTTACTTTTAAGGATTGGTGATGGTACTTGTGTTATTTAAGAAAGCGGTTGTATTGTCTATAGTTGTCTCTATAGGTGTCAAGCTGCAGAGCAGAGATGTGACTGTACAGCTTAGCATGGATCCCAATTTTGTTCTAAATTAAAACTGTTTGAGTTTAGTATTTCTAGGCCATAGTATTTCCAACACTACCTTTCAATACAGATGGCAACCTGTCTGAATGTCCAAAAGGATGTGCTAAATTGCTTTTTCATATCATTGCTAAATATTGGGTTGATTACTGTGCTGGCTGATTTGAAAACACAGACTTCATTCAGAACACGTTATAGCTTCATTTATTTAGGGGAAAATGAAAATTTCCCCAAATTTTCCCTTCAGAGAAGTTTCCACACTAAATGAGTACTACCCCTAATCTCCCTCCTGCCAAACCCACAAATTGCTGCAAGACTTTGAAGCCAGAAGCAAAAGGAGATCACAGGGATGCCACTGAATTAATGAAAATGAAAGGGCTATTGTAATTTTATCTGTAATAAGACAAAGTAGTGTGGAGTGTAGTAGGAGCTCTTCTGTGCTGACATTGTGATGATGACAGCATCTTCTGAAACCAGGATGTTTTGCCTCTTAGGACAGCTATGGGACTGTCAGAACTCAGGGTTCCTTTTTATTTTGTAACAGGAATTTCTGTTTCTGTCTGCATAGCTCTAAACTCAGTGACTGCTCCTTCATCCTTTCTTTCTACAGTGAGTATACACTGCAGCTAGTGTTTCATAAGGGACCCAGGGCATGAAGAGGTACATGGAAGAATTTGGTCACCGAAGTACTCGACACGACTAGGGAAATAGCTTCCGCAGGGGTTCCTCGTGTATTTGAATCAGCCCTGGCCGTGCCCTGAGCTGTCCTGCCCCACAGCAGCTGAGCCAAGCTGATGCTGGCAGAGGCTCTCCGGCTTAACTGCACTTGAATGTCCTTTTTGGATGGGCTGCTGCAGCGCTCGGGATGTGTGCAGGTTAATTCTAACTTCTCACAGACTGGATGACAGCCCCATGAAGGCAGAGAAGCATTTAGGATTATGAGGGCTAAAATTAACCTCTACACCCAGCCGGCAGGCTGTCTGTCAGGAAGCCCTGCAGAATAAGAATATCGCTTGTTCTACCAGTTGGAGGACATGAACACGATTTAGTGAACAGCTGCAATGAGGAGAATAAATAGGTCTGGTAGAAACGATTTCTGTTTGGGTTACAGAAAAACAGAAATTATTAAAGTGTTTTAATTACTTACAGATTAGGTTCAGTGAGTAAGTTCTTTTGCTAACATTCAACCCTACTTTACCCACTGGGGCTCAGTAAAGGTAATTGATAATGGTGTTTGGCCCAAGATACTCATTCAGTCCAGTGAGTTTCACTTGATGTATTTGAATCTGATCATTCAGTTGGCATTCTTTTTTAGGCAGTAAGCAAAAATTTATTTTGCTCAACACGGAGGGGCCTCAGTACAAATTTGTCATTGAGGTGTATTAGCTTTCAGACTGAGAAGAATGTAAATGGTTATTAAAAGCCTTACTTGGTCAAATGGGGAGAGAGTTAATCAGAGCAATGGAAGGTGGCCTGGAGTACTGGGAAGTACTCTCTCCTGTCCAAATGACTGTGTCTGTTGCTATACAAAAAAGGATCTAATTTTTTTTACTGAGCTATTTCAAAAGGTCTCATGCTCAAAACAATTGTTAATTGTACGTTAGCAGGCTGACTGTGTCAGGTAACAGCTTAGGTATGCTAGAAACAAAGTTGGATCTATTGATACTTGCCCATCAGTACCAACTTCTCTGAGGATGAGCGATACATCTTAGTGTTCAATGGACCAAACTGGTGATGGACAGCTTTGAAATGAGATAAAAAGGGCTTGGCAATTTGGAATGTATTTCCTGCCTGAGTCTGGTTTTTTTCTGTCTCCGTGGACTTTGGAGCACTGCTGATTTTTTTACCCCTTTTAATATATTAATTTTTACTCAGATTTTTCTACACATGTTTTTAGTGGATAATAAATGCCTCTATTGATTTACTGAACTCAATAAACTAGATTTTGATCGACATACCTGATTGAACTTACAGAGGCTGTCAGGGAGCAAAATGTTAAGCTCTTCCCAAGAAGAGCAAGACAAATGAACAGGACTGCCTTGCAAGAGGTCTCCAAGAGTGCAGAGATTGCTGAAAGCTTCCCCTGAAGTTGGGCCAGTTGCCTCAGAATTAGAAATGACCATTAAATAAATTAACGCTACGAAGAGGTAGGATGCAGTGTAGATATTGTTGTGAGGAAAGAGAGCTGTGTAAACATTTCCCTGTTGTGAGGTAATGCTAATGGACTGGACTCTCCCCTCTGTATAAACTAGTATACCCATGCCTATGTATCCTAAAAAGAAAGGCAGATTCCAGGTGGAAGCATCTTCAACCTAGTAAAGTTACCAGTAATCAAATAAGCAAAGGCACCTTTGTTGGATTATATGGGGGAGGAAGGATTTTTTGTTACATAAATCTTATTGAAAATATCCTGCTAGTGGCTCTTGTTGTCGACTTTTACATTCTTCTTATAGTGTAATGCTAGCTTTATTTTCTGTGTGGCATTATTAGTATTTATTTAATGCTTACACATAGTCATGGAAAAAATTACTTACCGTATACTTGCTTACAATATTTACGTGCTTAATTTCACTGGAGCTTATGCGAGTATTTTCTAGTAAGTTAACAGGGTTTGTTCCTCCCAGATAATAAAACATCACAGTTCGAAATAGATAAGAACTTCGCATTTTCACATAGACTGAAACATACCGAGTCCTAAAAAGTCTTTGATTTTCTAGAGAAATAGCTGCAAAGCTTGAATGAAAACATGAAACAATACAGTGTTAAATTACAGTAATGTAAATTAAACACTCAAAGTAGATAAACTATGGCTGTAATCTGGGTAGACCTAGCATGGTACGGGAAAGTAGTACAGTTATTTCCGATGTGTGTAGTATGACTATGGGTTTTAGTGATTCATATAGCTAAAATAATAAAACCAAACATCACTGATGACTGTAAGCAATAAATACCGTTTCAAGCCTCACAGGCTGAAAAGAAACTCTACATTCTGGGCTGAAACATCCTCCTCTTCAGAGGCAAACCTCACTCTTTCTAGCTGTCTGACCAGATTTATTGGCTGCAACACAAGCCTTTAATGATCCTTATCAAAACAATCAATTAGTGAAGAGCTTATCACTGTATTAGAGCAGTTTTTATGAAAACATGTTGCTCTAAATGTTGAATCCCTATTATGTTTTGGGTTTTTTTAAATCAACTTTTTGGTTCAATTTCCTGATTTTGACAGTGTCAAAGGCCTTGCTGAAGTCC
>NW_009603421.1:0-42088 GCF_000690535.1 Cariama cristata
CCGTGGAGCCAAACGGGGGCTGTGAGGAGGGAGGCGGTATCAGGATCCTGTCAGAATGGGGTAGAGGCATGGTAGTGCCGTCCTCTTTGGGAAATAAAGTATGTTCTTGGGATGCCGGTATTGAAGAGTAGTAGGTGTTTGATGCCAAAGGTGGAAGTTAATGAGGAGCGAAATGCAACGAGAGTCCTGTCTGTGTTTTGCATGTGGAAGGAGCAGGTAGGGAGGGTACGTACAGTAGGCCCAAACAGATATGCAGCTTGTAAAAGGTACTCTTGTATTTAATTCCTCAGTGCAAACAGGTCTTGCTCTAACTTCATAAACTAATCTCATGCTTATGGGACAGTAAGATGATAAACAGGTTACTTTTATACACCAAACCTGTGATGTAGAGCCCTGGAACTGAATATTAAGGTTGTGGCTGAGAAGTGATGGGAACTTTTCCATGTCCTTTCCTTCCTGGGTAATCTCTCCTGAGAGACATCATAAAAAAAAAATAACACCCCCAAACAAAAGTGTTGAGCTTCCAGGGACACCACGCCATTCAAAATGGGTATGAAACACTTGCATGTTGAAAGGCTTTGGTCAGTGATTTGTAAGCATTAACTATTCAGTTGTATAATGACAATCAAGCTTAAAACAAAGGCCACACACTTAGCAGTGCATAAACATGGACTTTTTAAAAATACATGAAACATCTATTAACAGCAGGTTTCCCCATTGTTATTTAAATTTAGTAGCACTCTTGGACAGAAATAACTCTGGTGGAATTAGTCACAGTTTGAAAAGCTGACAGCTATTTTAAGCAGTCAGCTTTCTGGAGGAATAAAGCAACAGAAGTTTGTATGCTCTTCAAAGGAATATACTTGTGGAAAGTTAGGAGTGTGGTCTTGCTATGTCTAGGGTTAAATTTCATTTTTTCACATTTATTTCTTGAACTGAATTGTCATGTTCCTGAATTCCAAAATGTGCTTTGGTGCATTAGCAACAAAGCCTCTAACTTCAAAAGTGCTTTGACCTTCTGGGAATTTGAAGGGATTGTAAGGGTCTGAAGGTTATGTTTCTTAAATTGTCAGTGTTTAGAGGTAGCTCCCACCCTTATTTTTAATGCACAGCTGGTACAGGTTTATGTCACAAGCCAGATGCAGCAAGGATTACTGGTTATGCTTGTCAATTTATAGCTGTGCCAAACAGAAGCTGTGGAACTGGATATTACAGGTAACTTCTGGTTTGATAGCCTGTTGGGGAGGTAGGGTATCCTTTCCTTAAATACAAAATTATCAGTAACTTCTAGCTTTGGCAACTTTCTGTGGCAGCAGTTCTTGCTAATTTCTTCACACACACAAACTCTTCTGGTTTTTTATTTGTTTGTTTTAGCCTAAGTGATTTCTTCTGACTCCGTGGCAATAAGATAAAAACCCATGGTACCTGTAAGAGTGTAGTTAATCTATAGTTACAACATGCATCCTTTTTCAAGACTCAGTATATAGAACTCTCATGTAATGAATGACTAATTTTCTCCTCTCCCTCCTTTTCTGTTCTACACTCTTCTTCACTTACTGAAGGGGAAAAAAAGCCAGGTACGAATTCACTGATAATGTGTTTCTCACCCAGTATTCCACAAGCCCGTCTTAAATAGCACTGGGAATAGGCTGAGAAATAACATTGCGCAAACTACTGTCATACAATCTTATGGGAGCATTTATGTGTCAGAAGAGAGCTGGGCAGAAGGGTAAGTGCCTTGCCTTAACCTGCCTCTGAGTTTACAAAGTGGGGATTGGGGGGTGTATTTCTTACGAGTTCTGAAGACCCAAGGAGGCTTAAATCACAACAGAATGAAAAGGATCTGTTACCCGAAGGAAATAACTTAATGCCTGGCAAGGAAACTTAACAGCTTATCCTGCAGTGTTTAAGAAGTCTAATGCATTAGATTCTCCTTCAGAAGGAGCCAACTGCCCAGCATAGACTTAGTCAGCCTTCTCTTGCATCCTGTTCACATTTTGAGTGTGTTTCCAGAAGTACAGCTGGATCAAACTGTGCTCACAGAAATTAAAAAAAATCAGAGACTTGTTTTCTGAAATCCTGTGCAATTTATTGCAGTAAAAATGATTTGACACTTTAATAAAAGATTGCACCTTTTTTGCTGGTAAAAGCAGAATAGCTGATTTCAGTCTGCTTCAGCTGTGACAGGCTGGTCATGGTGTGATCTTATGGGTGACCTCATGGGTATGATAGGATGCAGGGAGGAGAGGTCAGTGTGATGTTCAGCAGAGAGGGAGAAGTGGAAACGAGAGGACTTGGACCAACAGGGAGAAAAATGAGAATTAAGGAACGATGTTGCAAGAAGTGGACACTTTAATTTTATTAGTAGTGGTTGATATATTCCACTTCAATCTTAATGCTTTAAGATATTTTCTGTGTCCTGGCTGAGTTCAGAGCACTAAGAGCAAGGAAAGTGTCTTGTTACTTCTTCACCGTGGGCAAAAGAGGGAGCATTGTGTTTCATATCAATTGCAAGCTGCTTCTGTTGTGTGTCAGGGCAGATCACAGATCCATCTGGCTATCAAGGCTTTTAGCACTGTTTTGGTCTAGTTTGGGCAAAGCTAGGTTTAACCCTGTTTTGGTAGTATAGTTTTACGCTTCAAAGACCTTGTGTGTATGTATAGGCTTAGCCATGTGTCTTAGTCAAAAACATACAGTATTCAAAGAAGCATATACATGCTTGTAAGTTAACTTGTTATAGTAGTCTGTGGGGAAAAATCTTACCGTTTGGGTGATGAAACTAGTTTATGGAAACATGCAGTGCCAGCATTAACAGCATTCATTTCCAAACAACAGAGTCCAGTTTGGCTTTTTTTTTTAATGATCACCTGGGCTTTGAAAACAAAAAAATAATTCAAAAGGGTATTCAGTGACTAAACTGACTGAGAAAATTAAAATTTAGTGCTACTACGGTATTGTTTCCTTGGAGAAGCATCTTTCACCTAACTGCAGAAATTTGCCTGGTTCAGCCTCCCTTCCTCATATAGGAATACAGTCCTGTAATACCACGGTTCAGTGTATTTGATAAGGGTTTTAAAATTTGTTATCTTTGCCTGCCGTAAGTTGGATATCTGTGGATATCTGAGTGTATTTCTAAGATTGCTTTCTGACTCCTACTGTACAGTGACCATGCTTTCCTCTGTGCCACAACCAAAAGTGACTGGATTTCAGCGATGCTGTTTGTCTGCAGTTTTGGACAGCTGATGCTCTAAGTGTTCAAGCTTTTGTTCATCTTTCGTCCTGTTATGGAGTAGGAACATAGTTGCCTGATTACAAGCAATAGAGTTTGCACATCACGTGAAGTTACAGCCAGTCAGCTGACATAACTGACTGTATGCAGGCTCCTGCCTTTCTTGCTTGCAGAGTAAAGCAAATTAACGTAGTGCATGTGATGTAAATTAATCTGTTTTACTTTGCAGCTGGGACAGGCTTCAGCATGCACAGTCAGTTACTGTGAGGCTGACAGGTGGTAGCCTGGTAAGATGCGCTAACCCCATTGCTTGTGCGGGTGGGCCTTGGAGACAGTTTGTAAAATGAGAAAAGAGTGGGTCAATATTTGCTCTTGAGGACTTGCAGTTGTTGCACTTGATTCACGTGCATCCATCTATTTTTCGTTAAAATGCTATCTTTGCTGTTGGCGTTTGAGGGCAGACTTTGGCTATGTCATTTTGTGGGTTTAGTACCTTGAACTTGAAATTTTGTGCATTTGCCTTAAGGGATTTGTCTAGCCTAGACTTTTTATTTACTACATTATTCTGCTTTGTGTTCTCTACCCTCAAGAATTGGGAAAGAAAAATTAATAATAGACTAAAGCTGGGAGCATTTCCTTTTTAATCAAGTCATAGAAAATCCTGGGCTGAACAGGCTTTTTTAAATTACCTGGTTTCTGATATTTGAATTAATGTTAGTATTTTCCCTACCACATTTATACTGCCCCAAGGGAAGACTTTTCCTTGCCTTTCTTACGTGACATGCCACAAAGATTCTGCTACAATTAACCTAGCAAAAGTAAGAGAACAGATAGCAAAGGTCTTAGCTCACTGATGCTGTCAAGCTGGCTCGAGAAACACCCACATACAATAATGTTGAAATGTCCCTAAGCCTTCTCACATGAGAGTTTTAATGACTTTATTGAATGGCTGTGCAATTGAATAAGATTTTTAAAAAATTTTAAAAAATGCTGGGTGTGCTTCTAAGATCATAACTGAGAATCGAGAAACAGTAAGCAATTCATTATCTTTCAATTCAGACAGTAAGAGTCTGATTTGTTATTATTGGGCAACTTGTTTGGTTCCAGATTTCCAAAATCCACTGCTGTTATTTTTTTTAAACTTATTTCAATTGCTTCATTTTTCTTGTTAAGAAAGCCTGCGGTTCCCATTGCCTTCTCGGTGCCCATATTTCAGTGTTTGAACATTAAAACAATCAAGTTGATCTTGTTTTCAGAATGTGTGCCTCATTGCCTCTTGATAGCTCCTCTTTGTCTATTGATTTAGCCTGGGTTTATTCTTTGCATTAAAAAAATAAATGTATAAAACATCTCTGGAGAAGTATTTTTGTAAATGCTAAATGAATGAGCAAGAATGTAAGTGTGTTTGATATCACCTGGATATTCTGGTGAAACCCGATGTTCTCTGTCTTCACCAATTCACTGTTATGTCTGACTGCTTTTAATTTCGCTTCATGTGAATTATTTATCTTCTGTGTCTTCTGAACGCTTACAGAAGATGCAAGTCAGAAAATTATACCAATAAAACGTGTGCTGGGTTTAAGTATACATTTATTGTTACAATCTTCTGCTTTAATAACAGATTTTTCTATTTACTCAGACATTTTTATAAGTCACACTGGAGATAAGAATGAGAAGTCATTTTTATGAGAGTGAAAGTGGATGTGTTCAGGAAACTTTTCTTCCACCAGTCTTTGTAAAGTTGAGTGGGTTTTGGTACTTAATAAATCTTTGGTGATTCATGGTTTGTCTTAGTGATGGAGGACTTGTGAGGATGAGACCAACTCACTAAAACATTAGATTTGAATCAAATTATTATCTTACATCTCAATCTCAAACTTCGAAGGTGGCATCATAAAAAATAAAATCATGAAGCAGAACTCCAAGTGCGACTTAAACAGAACATTGACGTGGAGGGAACAGTAGGGCAGCAAACACACTGACTGTATTTCTTCAAAGAAGAGTAGAAGATGTGAGCATTTTGCCCTGTGGCTTGCTTGTCAAATCTTTGTAAATGTCTGAAAACGTACTAAATTTTTTTTTCCTGTGGAACTGCACTGCTTTCTTTAACTAGTGCCTACGAATTAAGACTACACAGCTTTTTGCCCCTTCTGTATTAGGTGTATGTTTGCCATCTGGAACATGAAGATTGTAACTTCTCCCAGGCTGGGTTGATCTGCCTTGGCCTTGTGCGCTGAGGGCTGGCCAGACGTACCTGTCTACCTGGGTAGCTCGCCAGGCTCAAAAGTTCCAGTGTACTCTGGTATCTGGGAAGTTGAGCTGGTGTTACTGACCTTGACCAGGACCTGATGGGACTTGCAGTCTCTTGAGGCCACTGCACCGTTAGAAAGAGAAACAATGCCCTCTCTTACACAGGTGTGGAGCAACCACCACAGTGAGAAGTTACAGTGGAGGTGTGTTTTATTGGCAATAGCTCACTGAGTGCTTTTCAAAAGGTGTAAAATACAGCTTAGGTGGAAAGGAGGAATTGTGTCTTTCTCTGATACTTTCTACTTATTTCATACTTAAATAGCAAGATGTCAGCATCTGGAGTCACTTACAAAAGCACTTGGTTTGAAGCGCTCATTTTCTAAGAAAGCCAAGGAATTTAAACCAAGATTAGTCATACCCTCACTGAAAACAGTAGTTTAAACTGATGCTGTTTGTGCTAATTCTGTTTAGGGTAATATTGAAAGGGCTTATTGAAGTGAGGAACAGTTGGGTTCATGAGAATTAGTTTTAACTCATCCCTTTGCTGTAGGTGACTAATTTCTCCCAAGGAACTGTTGCAGGGATGGAAGATGTGCAGAAATGAAAACCGGAGTTTTCAAGCTTAAATGGCTAAATACAAGTACCTGCATTTGAGAATGTAGGTTTAAGGGTGTTGACCAAATTTAACAAGTAGGGAGCAGAGCTGAGAGTAGACCCAGGGTCTCCCAATCAGACCCTCATGCTGCACAGTTGTGGTTTTGTTTTGCTTTAAGTCACTTTTGGATGCAACTGAATTACATTGAGTTAAGTCCTCCTTCCCATAGGTATCTGCAGATTTGATGTTCACTTTCTTGATCTCATCCTTAGGTCTTGAGCGAACTGTTTTTATTGCAGTCCTGCAATGCGATTTTAGCACAGGCATCCAGAAGTATCAATAATTATGTATGTTTATAAATCCATGCTACTGAAGCAGCAATTGGAGTGTCTGGGGAATTAGTAGTGGGATAGCAAGCAGTCTAAGCATTCATTTGAAACATGACCGGAGCTGGTGCATCCCTTTCTCCTGAGACATGCATGAGATGAGGTATTTAACACCCAGATCATTCTGAATTTAGCACCAGTAAGGGGTTCCCTTTGGCTGTATCAGTAAAGAGGACAAGGACTAAATGGGCTGGGAGAACCAAAGCATTGTTTAGGGCAAGGTTGCGTGATATGGCAGTCGGCAATCACCTGCTAATTCTGTGGACTGTAAAGGAAGTTAGCTTTCCAGTCTACCTCTGGCATCAGGAGCGCTTGGCACGGCAGACACTTGGAAGTCCAGGAAGAGGATGGCTGTTCGGATATTTTTGTGGAGGTATTATCTAAATAAAGTAACTTCTAGGGTGCCTGGAGAAGGATCTAGTACTGAATCAGACTGGGATTCCTGGTAAGCTTGAGTAATAAAAGACACAAGAAGGCAGCCGGCATTTTTGGTAAATGAGAAGTTGGTATAGATGTACGTATACACAGGCACATGTATTTCATTAGCATACAGTGCTTGAAGACAGACAGGGATGCTGCTGTCTGGTTTTGGGTAGGTTTCTTAAACTTTTTCACAGTCTGGAAATAAAACGAGTCTTTAGCATCTCAGATGAACCCACCCTGTCCCATTTCTCTGTGCAGAGGCATAAGTTACCTTTCCAGCTTCATCGTCTCTTACCTCCTTGCACCACTCTCTTCCTTCTCTGTTAGGGCTCCATAGCCTCTGCAATGTGTGTGGAATTTGAATCTGATTGTGAAGCAGACCTTTATTAAAATGCCCGAGTATCTCGGATGACTACTATAAATTAATAGTATTACAAAACCGGGAAGGAATATGGATTGACTTGTGTGTGTGTTTTGTGCTTTTTTGTATTTTATAGGCATTTTGATTAAAAAAAACATCTTTTTTGGCTGCTATTCTGTGTCCTAGACGTTAAACTCTTGAATTGTAATAAGAGCTGAAGTAATCCCAAAAAATACTATAGTGACTGCTGAGAATTAGTAGTCAAAAGAATCAAAAATATTTTATTCTTTTCTTTGAAAAGAAGATGGAAAACTTCACCTGTTTTTCTAGTTTTCCCTTTGAGACTATGCTAATTCTAATGTGGATCATCACTAAGGACAGCAGTTGTCTCCTGGGTCTGCTTTCTTCGTCCTTGAAAGTCCAACAACAATAATAATTTCTCTGTGTGTGAATATCTGCTTCTTTAAGGACAACTTTTAAGTAGTATGTTCATGGAAGTCTAGACTGTGTTTCACATGTTCTTTCTGGGCATACAAGTGAACTGTGATGAAACAGGAACATGTTACCTGGTTTATTGGCTGGATTTTTCCCTTTATGCCTGGGTGGTACTTGAATGCTCATTTCCCATTCTATCTAATCCATCCACCTCGACAGGTACATTTCTCAGCCTCGTTCCCTCTGGAAAGAAGTATTTCTTAAGAGCTTAGGAAGGATAACTGAGCAAAGCAAGTGGTACAGGTGAGGCAGATGGTGTGTTGGTGAGCTGGTAATTATGTTTCCTTGAAATAAGAAATCTATAAATACACGTTGTTAATACGTGCAGCTTCTTATTTCTGTAATTATCTGTTGTCATCCTGGCTCCTTTCTGTTTGTGTGCATCCTTTTGCCGCGGTCAATGCCACCTTAGACTGGAGCAGAAGCTCCTTTTTTTTCTTTTGTTCTATACCCACCAGAAATGGTCTCTGATCCTTCTTGGTGCTTCTAGACACTTGCAAATCAAGAACTGCGCTCTTGTTTTCAGCCCTGTGTGGTCGCATATCTTCATGTAAACGGAGCACCCTCAAGACTACTGAAGCCCCAAAGCTAATTAATTATTTTAATCTACCATACAAAACCCCATGTCTTTCAGTGACAGCCTTGCCTGATGTTGACATCGGTAAGCACCAACAAGGTTTGCCTCACCTGTGCTTTCAGATGCTCTGCTGCCCAGGATCAGTCCTTGCAATCTCGTTGTGAGATGACACTGAAATCAGGGCCATTGCTGAAGAGAAGCACCAGTCTGGTCGGTGGGATTTCTGAGCCCAGAAGCCAGAGGGGATGCTTACAGTGCTCCACATTTCCCATGAACATTGAGTTAAATGTTTGAGGGATCCTTGCACTCCCTTTAATGGGATGACCTTGTGAGTATCTGAGGTTAATTGGCTGTGCTAAAGTCAGTTGCAAAGCTGCTCTTAGCATTTCAGTGGGATCAAATTCGTCCTTTGATTGCCAGAAATTCCTTTAGGTGCATTACTTCACCTTGTGCATCCTTTTAGATACGTAAACTGCTCTTAATATTTACTCTTGCTATAGTATGTCTTTTCTGAGGGCGTTAGTGGACTTCACAAAACATGAGATGTCGCAGCATGTCTTTGGCAGTACTAAGCACCATAGGTTTCATAATATAGCTGGGAAAACTGTGGCAAGGGCAAACCCATAAGCCCTACTAAGAATCACAAAAGAAAATATTGCCCTTGGGTCATTAGGAAATAGGAAATGTGGGCTGGATTAATGTCTCCAGTCCAGATAGTCCAGAGACTTGTCTTTTCCTCTGAAGTATGGGCTGTTGAGAAATGTGTTTTTTGGGGGCAATAGCCTAAAAATAAAGGAAAAGCTACACTGAAAATTACTAGTTGACTTCATCACACAGCATGAACATATCCATCTTTTATTTTAAAAAATTAATCTCATGTCTTATGTTTCTAAAACATTTTAATCCCTATCCTTTTATTGTCCCTTTGTGACAAACAGTAGTTGATCTGGTTTGTGGTGAACCATTTCTTAATGACAAAATTGATCCAAACAGTTGCTCCAAATTCATGATACCAGTACCTTTATGTAAACATTTTGGAGGCATAAAAATAACAAGGTCAATATTACTGTTCTGCAAGGCTACTGCTTTTGATTGAGTCTCTGAAAATTTTCTGATGGCATGGTTGCGAACTGTAAGGTAAGCTATTTTTTAAAAGTTTTTCTTAGTTGCTGGGAAAGATGTCTTGTGAATCTCAAAGCTGAAGACCTCAAGTGCAACTTAATATTTATAGAACTGATTGCACACAGGCAGCGGTGGCATAGATGTCCCTGTGCTCTGTCATTTTTGTGTGTCGCAAATGGTCTTGAGGCATAGTTAAAAGCAGAAAGGGCAGACTTGTTCGTGACCCTTCTGTGGCAGTGAGCAGAGACGTGTCATTTAACAAAGAGGGATGTTGATGTGCATGGTTGCCATTGGGAAGGAGCCTGCAGTTGCCCAGCCTGAACTGAAGACCATTTACAACTCACTGCCTGGTTCGGATTTACGTGAGAGACACATCAATCTATTCCTGAACTTGTCTCCATGTAGTTCGTCAGAAGACCATGTAGAAATACGTTACCCAAGGCGTATATATTTGCCTAAAAATCCACAAACTATACAGAAAATAAAAAGACTATGTTTATATGTAGAGGTTTTTATGTGGTTTGAGGCTGAAATTATTAGATCAAGGTTTTTAAAAGTGGCTGCCCAGCATTTTCAGAGTGCTGGGTCGCTGTGCTTCTGACCAACTTGGGTAGCAGGTGCTGTGTCCTTTTGGTGGATCAGGACATTTTGACCTTGTTTGGTCTAAGGAAAGCAGACAGCGTTATACGCTGTGCTTGGCTCTATCATACTGACACAGCTGAAACTGAATTCCCATGCTCTCTCTATATCTATGTATATCAGCAGGTGAATGCCAAGAGCTGCATTAACGCAGGTTGCGTTACCATGCTCACGGTTTGCATTCCCCTGCCAAGTTATTGTTTGGGAACCGTGCCTGATTCATGTGATAGGTGTTAATAGTCATCGTGAGACCATGCAGAAAAACTGAGTGGAGCAGCTCTTTAAGGTTCCAAAATGAAGGCAAGTGTTGTGAACTCTATGGCTTTATTTTTGTAGATCTCCGTCTCTCGGGGGGGGAGGACCCAGTATTTGGGCTTAGCCTTCCTGCAAGTATTAGACTGAGGTAGGAGACTTCACCGAGATGATTGTAGCTCTGCGTTCATCACTGGTGACTCAGCTGTAGTAGCATAACCTTATCTTGGCAAAAGATAGAACCAAAACAGAAGGACAACAGCATTAGGTGAAAAATGAAAAGACTTAATGAGAAATAGAAAACACAACACTATGAAGAGAAAAGAGAACTAAGAAGTTACGATAAATTTACGAAGAAGAATCTGAGTAAGTCAAGTTCTGTCAACCTTTTTATAATATTGAAGAAATAAAACAACTCTTGTAACAATGAAGAGCAGTAAAACTGTCCCTAGAATACATATTAGTGCAATTCATCAGTTGCTGCAAAATGCCGTTGAGAACAAGGACACAACGGGGTTCAGGGTGGCTCCAAGAGACACAAGAGGAGTTACTTGGACAACCAGGCTTCTGGTCTCTATAATCCAATCTTTTCCTTGCAGTGGTCAGCCAAGAAGGTGCAGTAAAAACCTCATTTTAATTTCACATTACAATGTTTTTTATGTTTGTTTTTTTTTTGTAGCGTGCACTTGGTTGGTTTTTTGCCTGTCAAGAAGGCTGTGCAGTTAACTGCTAAGTCAAGGAAAATACGCATAGAATACTGTCCTTAGCTATATCTGTTTTCCAGTGAGAGGTTATGCAAATTGAAATTTAGTGAACAGTGACCATGGTAGTAGTATTTCATAAGTTTGTGCCCAGTTGCATAGCAATTTGCTTTTTGTTGTTGTTTTTATCAGAAAATATTGTTCCATTTACCTTTCTCTAGGTAGCTATGTTTTTACAGTTCAGTACACTTGACCAACTGGTGTAATTGTCCTCTGTAAGTGGCTTTTTGTGCTACAAACATTGGCAATTTATGCGTTTCAGGTGCAAGATAGGCTTTCATCTAATGCCTGGAACTAAGTCATTGGATTTTCTTGTGTGGATCAACTGAAGTTGTTTATTGTGTCCATCTTTCACTCCTCTGCTTGAAGCGGCTAGGCTATGTGAATCAGTAACTGTAGAATATTAAACATTTCTGGATGACTCAAAATACAGAAAAGAAAAGCTCTAAAGAACTAATCACCTGGCCATTGTACCTCGTAAAAATTAAGGTTTTATTAGAAAATGAGTCCCTGTATCAGGGACTGATAGTAAACCATGCTAGACAGCAGCATTTTGATACCCACTCGTTGTTGCAGTCTCAACCTAAAGCCTCATCAGAGCCAGCTTTACTAAAATCTGTATGTTCAACAATTCACGAGTGCTGCTTTGGGAAGGCAAAGTGGGGTTTAGCCCCGCACACAGTCTGAGAAAGGTCTCTGCATCTGCCATTCCTCAGGTTTTGTCAGTGCCCATAGAGCTGCTCAGGGATTTTCAGCTGGTTGCATGTGTTAACAGTGTTGGCTTGTGAAGGCAGTTTGGCATTCCTTGTTTCAGACTTCCAGTGATCCACAAGCAAGCATCTCTTTCCTGGCTCGGTTAAAGTATATGTCATGCAGCTCGTACTGAAATTCACGCTCTGGTTTTTAAGGGGCTTTTTACTTGCGCGAAGATGGCAGTCACGTTGTCCAGGGCACACGTGGAGGACTGGGTAAGCTTTAGTCCTTCCTTAATCATTTGTGAACTGATCATCCCACAGCTCCGCACCGTTATTTAGAGTTACAGGGGACACTATGCGGTGTTGCAGTCTGTTTTTTCACGTTCCCTTGCACTTTACTTTCCTTTGGCAAGGAGCCAAGAGAGCAATTTTTAGAAATAATGGTAAAGGCTGATTGCCTTTATGGGTTTCTAGTTGCCTTTTGGCACCAAGCCTCGAGACCACAGGGAGCGATGCTTTCCTTGCCCGCGATCTCTCCAGGCTGTGTACACAGCATGGAAAACCAGCTGTTCCATGTGTGGCTTCCAGGATGGACCATTGGGTAAACTTAGAGGGAGTAAGCTCAGTTAAAACATCACGAAGGATTTCCCCAGTAATTTTCCTTTAACCTCAGCTTCATTCGAAGAGCACGGTTTAGTTGAACTGCCTAGTTATGTGGCTTCATTTATTTTTACTTTAAACTAGTTTAGCTTGGCTTATTTTTAAGAGCAGGGCATGCCAAAAAGTAAAATTCTAGCTTAATTGGAATTTAAGTGTCACCCACTGGGGATGAAAAAGAAACAGGTAGTCTTAGAGTTTGTCAGCACAGAAAAAGACTTGGTGGTATAGCAGCGTGGTTAAACTTGCTCCCTGAAAGCATAGCCTGTGCTAGAGAAGTGTTTCAAGCAATATGACTTAAACTGGTGTCCCTAATAATTAAAGTGTATTCAGAGGAGAAAGAACAGGGGTTGTGATGCAGCTTTATCTTTTTGAGGGTTTTGCTGGCACAGCTATGTACTTCTGAAGGTTGCGTTTAATTCTCTTAATTGACATGATGTTGGCACTACTTCTAAGTGTTTATTAGGGTGTGTGTCCCCCCAGATCAATTGTGTCCGCACATATAATTATTCAGGAATAGCTTCAAGTCTGGGCCAATTTTAGTATGAATTAAAGAGTATATGAACCATGAGTTAACTGGGAACAGGGCAAAGAAAACTCAGAATGAGCCATTGGAGCAGTTTTTAACTACATAACAGAATCGGTTAAATTGGTATATGGGACACAGGTACAACCTTCCTAGGCCAGGAGGTCTCGGAAGCTTTTCTCATGCACTGAGCCACTCCCAGACTTTCTTTAAATCTATTCTTTAAGCAGTATTCCCATATTTAACTAACTATGTGATCTAGTCCAGGTAAAATCCTTCATTTTAGGCTCTTAGTCAAGTATTTGAAATGGACTGAAACCCCAATGAAGAGTCTCTGTTTTCTTTGTTTTGAAAATCTAGGTACTCTTATAGTTAAAATATAAGTCCATGAGAGCAATACTGCTGTAAGTAGGAACGTTTAGGTGGCTTTACAGAATTGCTGTGAAACCACAGCGAGGCACAGTGTGATTCAGCGGATGAACACTGGTTCCTTCATCTTGTGCTGCCTGTGAATATTCAAGTGGTTGATGTTTTGTGTAAGCAAAGACATGCAGATGTATCTTGTCCTAACTACTGGCTGATTTTTGTCCTTTGCTCTTTCCATTTAGGTGACATTTTAGATGAGGCAACAAGGAAAGACCTTTTCACTGACACTTTCTGTAAGGTTTGCAGGGCAGTGCTGCAGTTTGAGCCTCAAAGGACATCACACTATCAGGTAGGCTGGAAGGGAGAATTTCTCCTAGCAAGCACTGGGGCTTTGGTGTGTTTGTTTATCTGGGGTTTCTATGTAGTTCTGTAAAAGACTTTTTATAGTGTGTTTCTCAAGGCTTATGCTAGGCTTAGACATTAGCCACACTTGAATGCTGTGAAAGATGTTGGTTCAGTGATAGTGAAGGGCAGTCACCTGCAAATTGCAGCATGATTTTAGAAGGAACTGGGCAGGTTCAGGCCATGCTGTATATGGGATTGAAGCAGATCTGCACCACGTGAGCCAGAACATATATATGGCATGGGGCAGTGCTAGCTATAGAGGATCGAGGTCGTGCCTCCTGACACTTCACCGAGCGATACAGATGTGCTGCTCTGTGCACCAGTGCCTGCTTGAGGCAGGTTGTATGAATCATGCTGAAGGCATTCTTGGAACAACTGTGTGCCTTTGAATGTTGCTGTAGACATGGGAAAGTGTGCTTTACTTTGAAACTTGATCTTGAGGGTGTGCAGGTTTGCAGGTACAGACATTTCTGTCTTTTTCTTCTTGCAAAAGTTAAAGTTTAAAATGTCAGTTGTTGTCGGGAGTCTTTCTTGCTATTCATATTATGAAGACTTGGGTCTTGAAAGGTGTTGTATTTCCTTACTTTGATTTAACTTAAGCACCAGTTGTACTGTCAGAACTTCAGAGTTCAGACCCTCGGTTTGATTTTCTGTTTCCCAGATCAAAATCCAGTTGAGGATAATAGCTGCAGTTCTAAAGTTACCTGACTTTACCATTACAAAATGAATTGATGGAAATAGCTGACTCTTCTCAGTTGTACTTGCATTGTCTGGCCAGGTATGATAGGTCCTCTATCTTTGATGATGTTATATCCTGCACGGCTCCTTGAAAGACATCTGAAAAGCATCAGGTCAGAGAAGATAAGTTACTTGTTTTGCTTTGTAGGTTACCACTGTATAGTGTGGCTTGTGGGTCAGTACATTACAAGTGCAAGACTTTGAAGGTTGTGGGTTCAGACAGCATCTAAGAATTAAAAAATAATTGCAACTGAGGTAATTGTACGTTAATGCTGTAATTTAGTTACCTGTACTATTGTGTCCTCGGTAGAAAGACATAGAAATCTCCACAGACTGACCCCAAGTGGGAGATTCTTTAACTCAGTTTCCAGGGAAACCTGTTTCTCTCTACCGACTGTATGAGAAGACTAGACTTTTTATTTAGGAAGGTAAGTTATGTCCGGCTGCCTGTTACTCTTCTGTGCCATGACACATGACAGCCTTGACGTCAAGTCCCCAGGCTTAGTGGTAAAGGAGCACAGCAGACTTGCTCTGTGGCATGGCTGCGTTCCTTTCCTTACCTATTTTAGAGTTCCTGTTTGTAAGGGGACATGCCAGGATTTTTGGTTCCCCAAAGAGGCGAGAGTAGATGACTCCAAGGGCTGCTCAAGGCAAAATGTTATGAGTAATGCTAAGTACTATATTACTGATTAAAGTATAGTGTTGTTACATGAGCTGGCATTTGTCTGCTTGTGGCTCTGCTTTACACAAATACAATTTGGCAAGTATTCAAAGCAGTTTTTGATGAATGAAGTCCCAGTCATCGGATATACCACTGTTTGGATCCTTGTTACTGACACAGGAATAATTCTAGTCTCTTCCCAGGGCAAAAAGCATGCTCAGAAAGTTCGTCTCTACATCCAAATGCATGGTGAGAAAGAAGAGAGGCAGGAGCATGGCAAACAGAAGAAAACGGATTGTAGCAGTTTTCAGGTGGCTGTTCCTCTTCAACACTAAATAGAATGTTTCCTTGTATACTTCAGTGAATGCTTGTAACTGAGCTTGCCCTTGTCTGGTTTCAGATGAATGGAAGTGGAGTAGTGGACAAAAACAAATACTGCAATCTCTGCAACATGATTTTGACTTCCCCAGTTGTTGCTTTGTCTCACTACTTGGGAAAGATCCATGCTAAAAAGCTGAAGCAATTATCAAGAGACCAAGCCCACGTGCCAGCAGAGAGCATGCAGCCTGTTTCTGGTAAGAACTAAATAATTTGCTTCGCATGTGTTTTTTCTGTCACTCTCTGAAACAAATACTGAGAAGTATCTTCCCACACTTGCCACCTCTCTGTGCCTTTCTATTCTGCCGAAGTTGCAGAGGTGTCTTGTGGTAACTCCTTCGATGAATAAACAAAGATACTACCCTGCGCAAATCTGAAGCCATGGAACCTTGCTTTTAAATTCCTTATCTTTCATTGACTGAAACTAAAGGCAAATATTTCTGATTTTTTTTTTTTCATGAAAGGTGTTTGTTGTTCTGAGAATTCACTGCAGTCCCAACAAGATGCTCCTCTGATAAATTAATATGATAAGAAATTAAAACACAATTAGTCCACAAGCAACACTTAACTGGTGTTAGTCCTGTACAAGTTGCTGAACTGTATTTAAAGATGGAGCATAGGGTATGTGCTCTGAATCACCCTCTGCAGGGTACATCTCTGTTCTTAAACTGTGTAAGGAGTGCCCACCCATCAAACACAGCTGATTTTTAGGTATCTAATGGTGGAGTTTCTGAAGATTTCAGGGTTATCTTCCTTATCAGCCTGTACTTTCATATCCTTGCAAGGATTAAAATATTTTTATCTCTTGCAAGTAGTTCAGCACCCAGCAGACTGTTCTCCTTTCCAGCTCTGTCGTTCTGCAGGCACCTGTTTTGCTCCGTGGTATTGTTTTAGCCTTTCCTTTGCTGTGCTGTCAGCAGATTTATCCTCTACTTCCATGTCTCCAGCTTTACAGGAACCATCAGCTGAGAAGCCCTTGCTGCCTTCAAATGCTGAAGAGTCTTTGTCATCCTCCAACACAAGGTTGAAGGTAAATGATCCGGACAAGTACTGCAAGCTCTGCTGTGCCCCCTTCAATAATCCACTTGTGGCCCAGCAGCATTATGTTGGTAAGAAACACAGAAGAAATGAAGCACGGAAAAAGATATTGGAGGAGCTGGGAGACAAAGCCGTCCCTGCAGAATCCGGCACAAAGGGTAAGCAGAATGTGAGCAGGTGTTACAGTCTGAGTGTAGCTCGAGTGCTCAGTTCTGATTTGTTCAAGGAACTGCCCTGATGTGTGCAAGGAAATGATAGTCTTCTCCTGTGTTACAGAACAAGTTCATCTAGAACAAGTTCATAAGAACGAGACCTTAGAGCAGCCTCCCAGTACCTAAAGGGGGCCTACAAGAAAGCTGGGGACGGACTTTTTACAAGGGCATGGAGTGATAGGACAAGGGGCAATGGCTTTAAACTGGAAGAGGGAAGATTTAGATGACACATTAGGAAGAAATTCTTCGCTGTGAGGGTGGTGAGGCAGTGCAACAGGTTGCCCAGAGAAGCTGTGGATGCCCCATCCCTGGAAGTGTTTAAGGCCAGGTTGGATGGGGCTTTGAGCAACCTGGTCTAGTGGAAGGTGTCCCTGCACATGTCAGGGGGATTGGAACTAGATGGTCTTTAAGGTCCCTTCCTTTCCAACCCAAACCATTCTATGATTCTGTGATTTTATGATTTCTTCCTTTCTGTTTGGTTTATGAACTGCTAAAGTTCTGTCTCTGACAGCTGTAGGTTGGAAAATATTTTTTTATTGACTTGGAGACCCAAATCCAGTCCTCACCGTGTTCTGCCGTCGAATTCGAAGGATCATAGAAAATAGCTGGGTCCCTTAAATTCAAGGCCAGGATCAGTTGTATCTCTGTCATTCTTAGTGTGTTCATCCACTTCGTTCTTAGAAACCGTCTGTGCTGGAAATTCCACAGCCTCCATGAGGAAGATCTCCCAGGACTTCTTGGATCTTTACCTTCTCCTGACATTGACTCAGCGCTCTCGGATCACAATGTACTTCTTCACTGTGCACAGAACAAGAAGCAGACACAAGAATCATTTGTTTCCTTTTTGTCGCATTCTTTAAATAATTGAAAACTGGTGTCATGTCTTCCCTTAATCTTTTATTTATGAAACTGGTTGTCACAATTATTTCAGTCTTTCCACATGAGGACATTAGTTTCCTAGACAGTCATTGTTCTCTAACCTCCCGTCAGGAGTATCTGCAGCTCAAGCACTGTGTGCAAAGCCAAGACCCTGTTGCTGTGCACCTTCCATTAATTTTGAGGTGGCATCATCTGGTCCTGTGCAAAAGAACTGCCAGTCCTTTCTTTCATAAGGAATTCAAAATCCTACCTGGTCGTCAAAAGTCATTGTTAGTATAAAACAGCTCTCATTAAGTCATGCAATAGTTTAAACAAAATAATCCATTTTGATGCCAAGCAATAGCCCATTGGAATTAATGCTTCATCCATTAGCAAAATGCAGCTCTTGGATTTGCGTGGGGGAAGAAGGTTACTCTCTGGTTTCCGAATACTTAGGTCTATGGATGACACAGCTTGTAGGAGAGGAGAAAATGACAACCTAGAAATCACAAGGTTTTTCCTCATGTGACCTTACTTTATATTTGCCTGAGGGTCTGTGTACCATGTTCATAATGTACTGTATTGACAATTCCCTCAGCATCTGTGCAGGGTTGAACCAGTGCTGCATGAACATTTGAGCAGGTGATGTTTAAACTGATCTTATTTTAATTAAATCTGGACTGACTGGATTGGTATTATAGGTGCTCGCTTTGGGTCAGGTGTTTACAATAGTACTTAATTTTTCAGTACAGTTCATTCTCATCAGCACTTGACAACAGTTTACTGGATTTGTCTTGAATCACTCTAGTCATCAGAAGTACTCTTTGTTCATGTTTAAATCATGGTTATGCTGCAGCTGTACACCTTACCAACTCCCTTCATAAATATTGTTCCAGTGTAAAATTGCAGCAGAGACTTTCTGTCTATAATTGCTGTTTATGTTGTCATGTTAGGACTCTTGCATAGGATGGGACTGTGATGTTCTTTGAGTTTTGCCTTTCATTTGCAGTCTCTCTAACCTACAGGTTCCTTCTTTTCAGCAGTTGGAGTTGGATATTACATGTGCCCCGTATGTAATGTCACTCTTACTTCTATAGAAACGTACCAGTCCCACGTGCAAGGAAATAAGCACCGGAATAAGTAAGTCAGTAAGTCTTCTGTTACTATTTGTCTGTAGTTTGTACTCTCAAACTTTTTCATTAGCCCTATTGTCCACTGTTAAGTGACTTTGACTCATTTATGGGTTTTTTTCTTTTGGTTTGGTTTAATGGTTTTAAGGGGCACTGTCCATTTAAAACATCCTGCTTGTGACTGAAATTCAGTCTTTGACTTCCTGCAGTTGCATCTTCAATGGCAACTCACAGAAAAGGTCCTGAAACCTGTACAGTTTTCCCACTTATTTTGCTATCTGGGGATAGCAGCACCTATTTTGGTACAGCATCTTCAGTGCTTAGTCTACCAGGAAATTACCTGAACTTAAAGATTCCTATTGACGGGCCAAAGTCCTTAATCCTGAAAAGTGCCAAGTCTCCATCAGTTGTGTTGCTTTTGGGATTCATCAACATGCGATAGCTCTTGTACTTTCCCTTTTACCCAGAAGAGGGCTTGTAGACCATGTTAATTGCAGAATGGATATTGCGGTGGTTTAGGACGTACTCTTCAGAGATTGCTGTGCAAGTGGGCTAGATATCAAAACTGCTTACATGTTAAGCGTTTTGATGAGACATGTTGAAGTGAAGGCGCAATAATGATATAACCACAAGAGACTGATGTAGAACTGATATGATTGTAAATGTTTGTTTAGTGAACAGAACGAGAGTCCTCAAAAACAGGAGTGTAGGAAACTGCTATAGGCCTATCTACAGTTTAACAAAATGGATGTATAAAGCTGGTGAATTAAAGCAGAACAAGATACATTTAAGAGATGGGTCTTTAGAGCTACCCTTCCCACAGGGGATATCTTTTTCATCCAGCCACTTTATCTTCCAGCCTGAGGGAAGGGAGAGTAGAATATAAACTGATAGGTAGTTTTGTCTTGGGTGCGCATTTATCTTGTTTGGGATTTTTAGCAATCCAGGTTGGTTGTTTCTGTTCTGTTTGTTTCTGCTGTGGAGTCACATAGTTTGCCTGAAATTACTGTACTGCAACTGTTCAATAGAATGAATCTCATAAAGAAATTAGTAAATTTTATTACTTGACAGTCAGTATATAATGTAATTGCTTCTTAGCTGCAGCTAATTGGAGATTAGTTAGTAAGAGAGAATCTTAAATTTTCTTTTTAAACAGTAGTTTTAAAAATGTATGCAGTCATTTGAAAAGCATCTTATTCTTGCAGCATCCTAGGTCACAAGAAACTCATTTGATCTTCATGAACTTATTCTGGATTTTCAGTTTTCACAAAGAGTAGAATCTGTGCCCTCTAACGTCAGCTTAACAGTTATGATCTTGTGTAACAGGGTCCATGTAGTTACACAGAACAACACACTTGGAATATGTTCTTTCTCTAACTCTGGAAATACGACTCTTTTTTTTTTTTTAACTCAACAGATGCTGAGCAAATTGGTCAGTACTAACTAAGGCTTTCTGTCCAATTTATGCAGAGAAACAGCACTCGTCAATCTCATGAAGAAATCGGAGAAACCGCATGACTCCTTTCAAGATGAATTAACAGATTCCACTAAAGTTCAGAAAGCTAGAGGTCTAGAACCAAGAAGGTATTTAGGAAAAGCAGAAGAGGAAGAGTTTCAAGATAAAGACATTGAAGGAGGAAGTGACCTTGGTGAGGTTATATCTTCAAACTTTAAGTGTGAACAAGGCCAGCATTCCAGCCTTTTCTCAGAAACCCAGTCACCTACAAATACTGGGGAAAACAGATCGCCAAGCTGGCCATCAGCTCATCAGCATGCACTAGAAAATACACTTAATTGTCACTATAACAGGGGATACTGTAAAGAAGAGCAAGAAGAGCATGCATCTGAGGTGATCGGTGTCAGAGACAAGAGCTTCAGCCTGTCAGTTGCAGAATCTAAAGACTGCTACAAACTTGCTGAAACTTCTACCAGCTCCTACGGAAAAGAACAGAAATTTCAGATAAAACATTTTGAGGAGGAAAAATACATCAGTGAAGAACTGAAGTACAAGAAAGAAGCTACAAAGCGGAAAAGAAAGAAAAATAGGGAAGGTGCAGATTTTGGAAAAGAAAGTGAGAAACAAAAGAGAATTAAATTTGAGATAGACTTTGTAAATGAGAAGAAATCAAGACCTTATAAAGCCAAAAAAGTTAAAGAAAACCCTGCTGAGAAAGAGAGCAAAAAGCACAAAATGGATAAAAAGAAGCCACAGACAGATGGCAAAAGAGAAGAGGAGCTACTTTGGGATGAATCTGTCTTGGGATATTGATAAAGATTTTGCTTGGCTTTAAGAAGTTAAATCTGTTTGTATTCTCACTTAACCATTTTGTACTATACTATGACTTCTTCGTTTTTTTAAAAGCAAAGTTTTGTTCCAATCCAGAAGTGAGAAAAAAACCTGTCTTCTGAAATTTTTGGGCAGTAGATGGACATCAGTTTTTAATTGTCTTACACATACAGCAGCCATTGCAGTGGTGCAAGTTTGAAAGTCTGTAATCTCTTCTGGAATAGACCACAAATAAGAGTCGTTAGCTTAGAGAATACTGTTGGAATTTCACCAAAATGTATAACTTCTTTCTAATATTAATGGTGCCTACTGTTGAGGCTTTTATTATTCTTCTAGAAAAGTACATAAACACTCCAATGTTCCCGGCCATGTCTGTAACCATTTCTCTGGCAGATTTAAAAGGAGAATGTAAAGGGTTTTTGATTCCAGATCTTACTTGCCATTGGGGTGGTTTTGTTTTTTGGTTTGGCTTGGTTTTTTGTCACCCAGTTCTGAGTGGAAAATGAGTCTATTAAACATGCAAATGGTTGTCAGATATACATTGTCTAGTAGATTTTTCTCATTGTAATCCTGATTTTTATTTTAATTTAGGAAATACAGAAAAGGTGCAATATGCAAAATTAATCGCTAACATGAGGCTACGTTCTGCTTCCTTCACTTAAAGTGATGTCCAGAAGGAATGTTAGAATGAAGCTAGGTTTGTGATCCAGACAATACCCTGAAAAATCAGTAACAGCTTTCTATTTCCACTTTAATGTCGTGTCACCTGAGCTTCATTCACAATATGGATGTACATTATTGGGGCATGAGCACTGATGTCCTATGTATGTGCAATTAATTGAGAAACTCAGATGATGGCGTTCAAGCCCTTGTGTTGCTCCTAGGACTCTCAGATGAGACCTTCAGTATGCCATGGACGCTGGAAACGCATCGGTCTCTACAGGGCCTGGGGCAGGCAGGCTGCCCAAGAGAAAGGGGAGAATTGCATTGTCTGCCTGCACTGTGCAGAGCTGAGGTTGTGTAGAGGATCTGAAGCCTGTGTGATGTCTTACTGAAAGCTGCTGGACTGAGTAAAACAATTAAGTTCTGAAAAGTGAACATTTAAAAGCAGTTTCATAAGACACCGTTTAGTATCTCTCTTATTGCCTCCAGGTTGCAAGAAAGCTTTTTCTGAGCCTTGATGTGGGATCTGAAAGCCATCACACTGTTGGTTTGCACCGCTCAGCCTGCGCTTTCCACTGGCTTAGTCTGTAGAGGCACCTGTGCTGAGCTGCTGTAGATCTGCTCTCAGTAGATCTGCCCAACTGAAACTTTCTGTTGTGGGTTGTTGTGGTGTGGGATGGAGCGGAGACCAGGGTCCTCAAGCCTTGAATTCTGACTGATTTGTCTTCGGTTTAGTTTTGCAAGTATAATAAGTAGGCTGACAAGCCCTGAAAATAATGTAGTCTGCTTTTACTTTTTAAGCATTTGTGTTTTGTGGTTGATTGCAATCTTGGAGTTAGATTTTTTCCTGCTGTTGATAAAGTTATAAATCTGAGTAGTTAACATCTGAGCTGTCAAGTATCTTAGTCCATCCTCTAACAGACAAGCTGTACTAGATACATGTACAACTAAACAAAGTTGAGCAGGAACATGTAGGTGCCAATAACAATTTGTTGGTCAGGAGCCTTGGGAACCTGAACTCGGAGGTCTGTGGGGATTCAGCTTTAAGTTCAAAGTGTACATAGGGTCCTTGTTGTGGTCCCCTTTCCTAATCTCTCCTGGTCTTGAGGCTGATAATGCCTCTGCTTTCTTCAGTGGCTCTTCTTCCTTGCTCAGGAGTTACGTGCCTTTCTGTATCTTTCCAAGGATTCTCCTTGGCTTTCCTTAGCCCGTGCTCATCTGATGAGGGAGTCTCAAGTCACACATTAATAACTGCTTTTCTTATTATTTACTTGGGCAGAGAGTGGGTTCAATCTTAATGTACTTATTCTAACTGTTGATGACAGTTGTGAGCTGTTGTAAGCTGCCAGCTGCAGGCTGCTTGTGTTGTCCTACAGTGTAACTGGGGAGGTTTTCAAGCTCTCTCTCCTATGTATATGCTCTTTACCGTGAGAAGAACATGGGCAACACTGCAGCTTGTCTCCCATGTGAGACAAATAGACTTTCTCCTTCTCTCAGGACACCTTGTTTAGCAAACCAGGCATTGTAAGATCTCTCAGATATTTTTGCCACTCCATCAAATAGTGCTGTACAAATATGGCCAGCATCTTTCACAGTTATTAGTAGGGAACTCTTGCTCCATATGGTCACGTACACCTCCTTTCCATAGGAAGTCAGTCTAAGAGAGCAATTAGACCTCCAGCAGACAGAAGGACCGCGATGTAGTACTTCACTTGTAAACAAGGAACAGACTAATTGAAGGAAAATAAGTGCCAATTTACTTGCTTTTGAAATAAGAGTTGCACTTTTGGAAGTCTGGAGATTAACAGCTCTGAAAATATGGTAAAAGCATGAGTTGGCAGAACAAGGAGATATTTTTGCTTTTTTTGGTGATCATTCCCAAATCTATACTTGAACTCTGTACCCTCCTTGCCCACCCATTGAAAAGTGGTTGCACAAACTATGTAGAATAGCTCTAAACAAAGTTTCTTGGTATCACACGTGAGAGATAAGATCCCAAAAGAAGTGTTCTTGCCACATTTTGATTAAAAAATGATTTATCTATGATGTAAATGCTGTGAATGGGACATAGCAGATTCTCATCTAGCAGAAGTGATTTACAGCTCTAATTTAGGTAAGTGATACCCAATTTTCTAAGGTCATAAATAATGATTATTCATGTGTTTCCTGATTGCTTTGTTCTTAGCCTTTCACATTTGTGCCAATAGTTATCTACAAGCTAGACATTTTAAAATACCTGGCACCAAGATTGATGACTTTATTTACCTTTTACTGTAAATACATCTTTTCACTTCTTAGTAGCAAAGGAATTCACACTGTCTGTAATGAAAGCTAATTCTGCTCATCATGTAGTGATAGGACAAGAGGCAATGGCTTTAAACTAGAAGAGGGAAGATTTAGACGAGATATTAGGAAGAAATTCTTCACGGTGACGGTGGTGAGGCACTGGCACAGGTTGCCCAGAGAAGCTGAGGATACACCATCCCTGGAAGTGTCCAAGGCCAGGCTGGATGGGGCTTTGAGCAACCTGGTCTGGTGGAAGGTGTCCCTGCCCATGGCCGGGGGGTTGGAACTGGATGGTCTTTAAGGTCCCTTCCAAACCAACCCTTTCATGATTGTGATCTATTCCTTCCATTAAAACTACCAAAGCATTACAGTTGTGATTTGAGAAACAAATCAAGTCACAGATCTTTGTCACATCTGAGCAGAAAGACATGCAGATCTGCCTTGGAAACCCCTTGGAGTCAATGGTGTTTTATGCAGGTACGACGGTTCATCTATTAAGGCCCAACAGCACTACATTTGATCTGTCTCTTTCAGTAAACTTGTGTGCTGCTTGGCTTTATGAAAGAACTGTTGTGTATCAAAAAGGTAAATTAAAACTGTGTACTTGTAGCAGAGCACAAAACCAAGGTTAAAACTACTGTTTAAAACTAAGCTTAAAGGGTCCTGCATTTCAATTTTGGTTCCATCCCTGGTTCACCAGGTCACTCGGATCAAGTACTTAATTTCTCCAAGGCCTCTTTTTTCATCTATAAATGATGCAGAAGGAGACTCTGGCAGATTTATCCTGCCCGTGCTGTGCCCGTGAAGCACACTGCTACTGCCAGTTTCCCCTCCTTTCCCCTGAAGGTTGCCATCCCTGCGACGTCCTTGGGTCCGTGCATCTGCTATTCTCATTTACAGGCAAACAGTTCAGCTTAAACTCTCAGTAAGGGCAGCTGACATTAGAGGGAGGCAAGACCACCTTTCTATTGGAGCAGGAATAACAAGAAATGCCAGAAAGCATTGGAGTTGCTTGTTCAATGATCAGCCTAGATACTCACTCTGAAAGCAGCTGTCACATTCAGTGTCCTGTGAAGAGTGGCATGAATGTGCAAAGTATTGCACTTTTTAGTAGTTTTTATGCCTTTTTATACTTTGTTTTCATGACTGGCTGCAGTATGTGAAAAATTTGTAGTGAGATCTTAGTGTGAGATCTGCCTGAAAAAAGGCCAGAACTGGAACAGGATGTCTCTTTCTGCGTCCGATGAGGTGAGCAAAAAGTTGTTTTCATGGTAGAAGGTTCTTGTTTGAAATCTTGCGGGGGAGAAAAAGGAGAACCGCTGAAGTCACCTTGCATGCCCCAAACTCAGGCTGTGGTTTCGGCGAGGCACACAGGGAACGTTAACACCTGGCAAGTTAACCCTACCCTTGGCCTATGAGACTTATCCTTGTCATAGCTAACCTACTAATTTGTCCAAGCATATTTCTATAAAGATTGAGAGGCATTCAGCTGAAATCTCTGTAAATCACTTGAATGCAACGCCTTGAGCTGCATCTCAAATTTACCATGTATCTGTGGGACCAGATTACAGTGTAAAACGGTTGTTTGAGCTAGTTAGAGGACTATTACAGTTTAATTAAATTAAGGGATTTTATTTTTTTCCAGCATAGAGCTCTTGGCCAGCACTGCCATCTGACAGCACAGAAGCTGACAGGGTGCTTGCCAGAACACCAAGGTGAAAGCAACAGGTGAGGACTGGGAGGTTTGGATTCTCTTTCCAACCTTTCCACAAGCTGCTTCTGTGATTACAACTTGCCAGGAACCGTGATGCCAGATGAGCTCTTCCAGCTGCAGCTTTTTTAACCTTAATGTGTTACAGCTGCTGGTTCTTCTTCACATCCGCTGGTGGAAATGACCTGAGGGAGGAGGTTACAGCCCTGCCAGATCTGCTGATGTCTTTCCAGCTGTACCTGTTTCCTATCCTGCCTACATTTTCAGTGAGGTGGTGAGCAGCTAGGCATAGTATCTTTTTAACCCTGACCGGGTGTAGCAGTTTTTGATTATATCCTTAAACTGATGATAAATGCAGGTATCACAAAAATGGGTAAAAACCATAAAATTAATAAATAGGAAACCTTAAGTAAGTACAATGCCATAAGTCTTTCTGTGGGAAAGCTATGGAAAAAGAGCAGCAGTGTTCCTCATCTCCAAATAAGCTACTGTCTTTTATTTCAAAGAGTGCCTGCCCAGCTTTGCTCCTAGGTGTGCGCCAGCAGTCGTTCCTGCTCCAGGGTGGAAGGCTGGGTGCAGGCATAAATCGCGATTTCCACAAGTGACTGACATTTCCACAAGTCTTGAATGGCAGCAGGAGCCTACCTTGCACAATGTGCTGAGTACCACGCATCTCGGTTGGGCTTCATCGTAGGATTGATACTCAACACCAGGCAAGAACATAGACCCTCCAGTCACAGACCTTTTCTTCTTGCATCGGCGTGCTCTGGTCCTTGCTATTTCTGTACTCGAGACGTGAGAGTTTGAAAGAAAACAAGAATCTCAATGGCGGGAGTGTGAAAGAAGTAGTACATTGTACACTTTTTTTTTTCCCTCTCTGAGAGCTGTAGCGAAAACTGAAAATCTCAGTGTGTAGGAGGGAGGGGAGATTTAAAAGGAACCTTTAAAATGTAGTAGGGTTTCTTAGAATTTCCAGTGAAACTGTTCACAGCAAAGTTCTGAGCACTAACCTAACAAACAGTGGAGATAAAGTTGTTTTCTCCAAGGCTAAGTGCTAGGTGTTTCCAAAGCATCTGCGTTATAAATTCAAGCTCCACAGCCTGAACCACAGTTATCGATAATATCATGCTGTATGAGAAATATATTGACTATGATACCTCTTGCTCAGAGCTAAGCTTTCTCCCTCAAAAATGTTTCTTTTGGAACTGCATTACATCAGTCTGTATTGATGCTATTTCTGAGCCACAATGGTAAAACCTTCCCTTTTATAGTCAGCAGAAATTATGATTTCTGTTTCTCTTTGCTCCTCCATGTCAGTGATATGTCAATGGTAAATAACGTATTGAAGTACCACGGTATATATACAGGTTCTCCTTGCAATGTTCATCAAAACTCTGAAGTCTCTATCCTTACATTCATTTGACTTTGTGTGCAGATGAAGTCCGTGCCTCGAGAGCACGATGGAAGAAGCTGGGGGGGCTTTCTGCATCAGCTCAGAGCTTTCCTACCCTACCTCTGGTCTTTCACAAATCCGTATCTTGTGATTTTTAAAAAAAAAAAACCACCAAACAACAACAAACAAAAAAAACACCCCACGCTTTGCTTAGCTTCACCCCAGTAACAGTCGCTGTCTTGCTTTGTACTCCCTGTATTACTGCAGCACCAGCAGACCAGTTGGTGTCTGGTCAAATGAGTCACCCGGGCAAGGCGATGTGGGACCACTGAGACGTGAGACTTCTCGGCAGCTTGCATGGTTTGGCTCTTTCACACACTTCTTAGTGGTCAAGAGAAGTTTTGGTGCTGTAGCTTCATGCAAGGCCAGATGAAGAGCCCATGCAGGATGCACTGAGCTCACGTGGGTTTCTCTCAGACAACACCTAGGCTTGCCTTCAGCAGCAACATCTGTGCGGGCATCGAGGTTCCTGGGGCAAATAGCTCGTGTCAGTGGTGCCCATGGTGCAGAGACCTCAGGGCCCCTTGGGAAGAGACCTTCTGCACATATGTTGTGTGTAGCCTTCAAATTTGCATGTACATCAGCAATTCCTTCTCACCTGAGCTCCTTCCCTGCTCTGCGTTGTCCTGTTCAGGGTGGAAGAGGATGCCTGGGAAGCCGATATGAAATCAAAACCATGATAGTGGAGTTGGATCCTACAAAGCAGCATCAGACCTAAAGCCTGCCCCTTCAGGTTTATGTAAAGTCTGGGGTTTGGGACCCTCTGTCAATGGTCAGCAGTTAGCATTGCTGGCATTTGTGTCTGTTTAAGCTCTTACAGATCTGTGATATTTTTTGAAAACTCTCAGGATGAGTGTCCCTTCCCTGCTAAGTTATTTCACGTCACTGTGTGAGGGTATCTGCACTCACAACCTAAAGCAAGCAGGTTCTAGATACTCATTTCCTTAGAATTGCCTTCAAAATGGCAATACGTATTCCATACAATAAAGAATTGTGTGGAAGGGGCTTTGTTTTAAGAAAAACCCCTCTCCAACCTGAGGCAGAAGATGATGCCAGCTGCTTTGCTGCCTGCCTTCTGGTTTGTTTACATCTCTTTTTAGTCGTCTTTTTTTCTAGCTCGGCAAATGAAGAAATCAGACTGCACGCACCAGCCGTGCTTTTGTTCAGGAGTGCCGGCGTGCCGAGGCCGGCGCTGCGGTGAAGGTGTTGTGTCACCCATCTGAGCAGAGCCGGCACGCTGCCTGCCATGCAGCTGCAAAAAGGGGGGCTCGCCCAGCCCGGGGTACGTACGCCGATGCACAGCTTGCCTTTCATCTTTCTTCTCCATGATCGAAACAGCAAGAGGCATCAGTTGGCGAAGAAAAGGAGGTGGAGACAACACCTCCAAGCCGGTGTCCATCTCAAGCACTGTGTAGTCTTAGCCGCTTTTCAACGCTCGTCTCATAGCTACGTCATCTTTCGTTATGATTTTGCTACTCTGCGTTAGCCCTGGCAACTAACTGGGTTAGGATTATTGGTCAGGTTTATGAACAAGCATGAAGGAGGTGAGGACAGACATACCCCCACTGTTGTGGTGGTGCTTTCTTCTTCATTGATGGATGTGCTGTTGAGGCAAATAAATCTTGGGTTTTTTTTCTTTTTTTAGCAATGTCTTATAGAGTAGTCTGATGGAGTTTGCTTAGGCAAACATAGGCAAGCAAGCATCTTTGTAGCATTACTGCAACATTTGTTAATGGAGAGCAAGGATAATGCAATGTGAGCCCCCCCAGTGAGATGGATTTGCAGTGTTTATGTTTCAGAATGTGCTCGTGTGGCATTTGACAAATACAAGAGACTTCAGAGGAGATCAGCAAGTGAAAGCCTAGGCCGATGTTGTCTAAGCAGTCTTGAAACTATGAATAAATAAGCATCTATATTCCCCTCGAAAAGGGGTTTAGTTTTGAGAACAGCTGGCTACCTGCTGCTCAGTAGCACTAAAAATCGAAGACAATCCAATCAACTGTCTAAAAAGAGATTGGGGTGCCTTGTGTTAGGCCTCCAGGTTTGAAACTTCTGATCTTTAAGCCATTTAAGGGTGACTGTGGCAATTCTGCAGTCATTAAACTATCATCTAATGGCAGTGACTGTTCGTTTACTTCCTCAGGGAACCTGTAAAGGTCGGAGTCCATCCTCTGTCTCGGGAGCACTTGCTGCGTAAGCCACAGGGCTTGTCTCTCTCCACACTCAACGACACTTGGCTCTGATGCTGAGGTGAGTTTGGTTTTGCTGCTTTCCTCTGTGCCCAGCAATGCCTGATTATATACAGGTTTCTGAAAATATTTCTATCAGTCCTGTATACTCAGCCAAAACACGTTTGTCAGAGAAAACACACTAAGTGCAGGGAATACTGCCATGCAAGCCTGTCTGTGTCCTTTGAATGCGTTTGGAAGGATGATACTAGAATGATTTGCTGGAATTGTGTAAAAAACCTAAACAAAGGGTTATTTTAAAGTACTGACTGCATATTGGCAATGACAGGGAATTTTTACTTCCATTTTCCTTTCTTACTGTGCTGCTATCAACCAGGACCTTCATTATCATACTGGACAAGCCTTCAGCTGTTTGAGGGGTGGAAAGGGGGATATAAGTACAATGCAAGTGGCTCCAGCCATGGCTTTTATCCCTGCACTGTTGGTGACCATGCATGGACCAGTGCAGCATCCATGGGCTTACAGGTGCCCTACAACTGCATCCTGCTCTCAGATCAGGTGAAATGGCATATCCACCATCACTCGTGCAGATATCGCCAACTTCCCATGCCTCTTGATGGAATAAAGCCTTGCATTACTCCTAGAGATGCTGGCCTAATTCTTAATTACACTGTCTTGTGTTAGCTTTGCCAAACTCAACAGTTGTGCCAATGATAGATCTCTCTCAAAAATGGAAATAGTTTCTGTTGTGTTTTATTATTCAAGAAAATGAGTGGACCCCTAAGAATTCCCTGCATTTCCCGCTGCGGGATATAACTTCAGTCATTTCACCACTCCTAAGAGAAACTAACTCCCTACTGAGTTATTCATGGCCCCTTCTCAGCCAGGCTGATGTACATCTGATTGCTTCCTGAGTCTGCTGTGAGGGATAAATCAAGTTTCTCCCTCCGCGCTGAGTGCTGGCACATCACAGAAGTTCTCTGGGACTCTACAAAGTACGAAAAAAATCAGCAGAAGCCTGAATCTATCCCACATCCCAGATAAACCACCCAGCTCTTTAGCTCTCAAACCAACTCGCCTCATTGTACCTCTGAGCCCTGATGCTCTTCTTTATTCTGCCTCCTAAAACTAATTTCTTCCATCCTACCCATACAAAATAAATGGTGATCAGCCAGGATATAGCACTCTGTGCTAGGTCTCTGTCTGATCGCATCACTCTGTCCCTGGGGCTTTCTCGCTCTTCCCTTCTTACTGCTCTGGTGTACTGGGTCATAGAATCATAGAATCATTCAGGCTGGAAGGGACCTTTAGAGGTCATCTAGTCCAACCCCTCTGCAGTGAGCAGGGACATCTCCAACTAGATAAGGTTGCTCAGAGCCCCATCCAGCCTGACCTTGAATGCCTCCAGGGATGGGGCTTCCACCACCTCTCTGGGCAACCTGGTCCAATGCTTCACCACCCTCATTGTAAAAAATTTTTTCCTTATGTCAAGTCTAAATCTACCCTCTTTTAGTTTAAAACCGTTACCCCTTGTCCTGTCACAGCAGACCCTGCTAAAAAGTCTGTCCCCATCTCTCATATAGACCCCCTTCAGGTATTGGAAGGCCGCAATGAGGTCACCTCAAAACCTCCTCTTCTCCAGGCTGAACAACCCCAACTCTCTCAGCCTGTCTTCATAGGAGAGGTGCTCCAGCCCTCGGATCATTTTCGTTGCCCTCCTCTGGACCTTCTCCAGCAGGTCCATGACTCTCCTGTGCTGAGGGCTCCAGAGCTGCAATACTCCAGGTGGGGTCTCACCAGAGTGGAGTAGAGGGGCAGGATTACCTCCCTCGACCTGCTGGCCACACTTCTCTTGATGCAGCCCAGGATGCGGTTGGCCGCCTGAGCTGCGAGTGCGCATTGCTGACTCATGTCTAGCCTGTCATCCACCATGTCTGTGGTAAATTTACATTGTAAATTGTAAATAGTTGGGGCTGGTATCCAGCATCTCTCTGAATCACCTGGTGTGCTCTGGGGTGGAGTAAAACACTTGGGAGCAAAAGGAACTGGGGACCAGCTTGCCTAGCCACTAAGCAGGGCTGATAGGAGTAAAACGTTTGTCCTTAACTGTGAAGGTATCTTACGGAGGGGTCACAGCCGGAGCATTGCAGCAGACAGTCCAGTGCTGCATCGAGATTGAACCCTCCAGGGTATTGATCCACCTGCTACTACTTTTGCTTTTATAGGATTCCTTTGATACGCAGTGGCTTACAAAATGCATGAGGTTTGAAGGACATCAACACTGAGAGGTTCTAAGCCAGATGAATCCCTTCTCTGTGAATTTGCAGGTACCTTGTAGGTGCTGGGTGAAGGAAGAGAGCTTTTCCACGTCCTCCTCAAAGCAGGGAGTCCTGAAGGACAATCTTGAGTGATGGTCATACTCAAGAAGCAAGAAAACTGGTGTTAAGGAAGGTGGAAAGCACTGGTGGATGAAGGGGATAAAAGTTAGAGGTGGAAAAGAGGGGAGAGAGAGGGAAAGACTATGGCCAAGCCTTGGGTCTGAAAGGCAAAGTTCACGCTGAGAGTGACCTTGTTCAAAATGCTGATGGTGGGTTTGGGGAGGCAACTCCGACAGAAAGCTCTGACGGACAGACAGAAGTCTGCCAGCTTCTGCCTGGCCCTGCCCCAGGAGGTACGAAAGGAGCCTTGCCAGTCTTTCAGGGCTTCAGAGGCAGAACCCATCCAAAAAATTCGGAGCTCTTTTGAATGTTTTCATGAAAATACAATGATGTTAATGTGTTTGGGGCTGGGAAATCAAAGTCTGTGCTTTTTCAGAGAGACAGACACAAGTACAAGCCTAGCCAGGGGAAAACGCAGGCTCAAATTCCTTCTGCACTTTGATTTGAGCCAATGTGGGATGTATAGGTTGAGCGTAGCCAGTAGGTCTTTACCCCAGGACTGGCTCTGGAGGTGGCCCCGTGCAGCCACGATCCAGATATCTCCACATAGCCCTTCACCTTTGCTTCGGAGGAAATGGAGACTCCGTGTCTGCTCCCATGGAGTGAGGACCTGCTGTGGCACCTCTACGTAGCTGCAGGGCATGTCCCAAAACTGGCAGGATCCTCTGCAGCAGCAGGAAAGGTCCATCACACCAGGTACCCAAGAGAAATAATAGAGTATCCCTGCAGTCCCATGAGACATAGCCAGAGATAAGCAGATGCTCTGCATGGAAAATGGGCTTTTTGGATTAAATTATGTCTTTGGTACCTTTCTGTCCCTTGTAGGCTCTTTTTAGACCCTCCGGAGGATCCCAGCATGTTTGGGGTTCCACCAAGGCTTATTTTTACATCACTTGTTCCACTTGAGTCAAAATTGCTTTGCAGCAGCATCTTAGCCCCTAGTTTTTCAAAAGTTAATATCTGAATTACTGCCACAGATCTAGACCAGTGGGGCTAAAAGTGACCTGCCTACATCGATCTTAGCAGCCTAAAGCAGAGGCAGCCAGGCTGGGCTAGAGCTGAAAACTGCCCCTTCGATCTACCTGGTTGGAATCGAGGAAAGCTGGTGTGCTGCAGATGGGTTGGGGGTTTCCACGGGCCACAGCTTGCATGCTCTGCACAGGCAGACTCCCCTCTGCTCCAGCGCACAGAGGACAGAGACAAAAACACCAAGGAATAAATCCAATTGTGTTAGCCCTGTGACTCAGAAAAGCAGGCAAATTTGGATAAAATCTTTTATGGGCTCTACTGAAACAACTGGAAAAGCAGACACAACCTCTGGCTCGAGGTCCTGCTCCCAGGCTGCACCCAAAGTCTATCGCAGCCACAACGATACTGCTGCTACCGTGAAAACAGCCCTCCTCTGTTTGCGGTGATAAAGAAATGACACTAAAAGTGGGGGGGAACCTCATAGTTTTACAAATTTTCCAAACCTACATGCAGCGTGTGCCGGCTCTGCAGAGGGCAGCGGCTCATTGCAGCTGCAGAGGATGCTGCGGCCGCATCCAGCAGCCGTGCAGGGGTCTGCATTCAGCTAAAAACCTGTGTGTAGCTATAGGAACCCCTTTCCCTATGGCTATACCATCATCCCGGGGCTAACTCCTGCTGTGCCACACTGTCCCAGTGCAAGTTTGGGACTGAAGAGTGGATAATGTGAATTTTCTGTGGTTCCTTTTTCCCCTACGGGCTCCCGAAATAGGTTAGAGGAGTAGAGGCTTTGTATAAAAGGATAATTATTCACAGGAAAGTGAATTCTCATGAAACATGTACGGTGTTAGGAAGTAAGAAAGGTGCTTTAACCAAAATAACCATGTGTTTTCTGTGAGGCTTTGTTAAGGGTAAAAGGAAGGGCACAGCAGAGCGTAGAGGGCACCGGGCACCGGCCCTTTCCCAGGTGGATTGGAGGGCTGGGGGGAGAGTTCAACCTCCCATCCCAAGGGTGAAGGGGATGCTTTTGTGGTGCTTGGAGGGGAAAAAAGGATTTATGTGTTTTTAGGCAGTGATGTATTCATTCAGGTTTTCATAAGCTTAGTTATTATGTGTGCTCCTTAAAGAGAAGTGTCTTTGTCAAACCCGTATATTGAACTTTCACTGTTCTTTAAAAAAAGTATGCTGTGACAATATGCTGTTTCCTTGTGCTTCCCAGCCCGGTATTTGTGAAAAGTGGGGGGGTTTAACTCATTTCTCGAGCTAACCCAGTAGCTGCCTGTTGGATTAAAGGACAGTTCTTCAATCTTTTTATTTCAGCCTGGATTGCAAAGGGCTTTTTGTCCACATAACACCCCCCACCCCACTCTTAGAGAGAGCAGCACCTCGAAGATGAGATCAGATACATGGGCTGGAAATGAGGTGGTTAACCTAGTTTTTGAAATTGCCAGTGTTTTTAAATTGTTTGAGACCTCCTATGTATGTTTTAAGGCTCCTTCTGGATTCAGAGGCAGGGGGGTGACACAGATTGGGAGAGGCAGAATGAAAGAGGGGAGCGGGTTTGTACACCAGCTCAGAGCCCCACTCTTCAGCCCAAGGCAGAAATCTTTGTGTTTCAGTGAATATTCTGCAGACAAAAAGCAAGTGAGGGATTTTGGCCTATAAAAGGGAAAAAAACCCATATCTTTTCTTTTGACCAGAATTTCTTTTTACCAATGTAGCCAAAGTTACAAGCCCGAGTAGTGAGCAGCTGAGCAGGCGGCAATTGAATAGACAGTCCATCCTCTAACACGCAAATTTTATTGAGTACATGCACTACTAGGCAAAGCAAAGGCATGATGTCCAGGCTCCGAAAACAAGATCTCACCAATCCGTTGGCCAGACGTCCTGGGAGTCTCGGGAACCTGGAGATAGTTGCTGCAAAGGTCCATGTAGATTCAGCTCCTTTAAGTCCCAGGTGATCACAGGATCTTTTGTTCTGCTCATCTTTTATCATCTTTCCAAGTCTTTGAGGCTGCTAACAGCTCTGCCACCTTCAGTTGGTGCTTTTCCACGCTCATGCATTATGTTCCCTTCCTCTTTCCTTCAAAGACACTGTCCTTGGTTTTCCTTAGTCCCTTCTCCTCTGCTTAAGGAGTCTTAAATCGCACAAGAGCAGCTTCTTCACATTAGCATTTAGCATTAGATGGGAGAGTCAAAGAGAAGTTACATATGCTAACTCGTGCTTTTTTACTGTGAGGGTGATCAAACATTGAAACAGGTTTGCCCAGGGAAGTTGTGGAGTCTCCATCTGTGGAGATAGTCAAAACCCAGCTGGACACAGTCCTGGGCAATCTGCTCTAGGTGACCTTGCTTGAGCAGGGGGGCTTGGACTAGATCATCTCAGGAGGTCCCTTCCAACCTCAACCATTCTGTGATTCATGCCAGCCGCAGGCTGCTTGGCCTGCCCTCCCCTCCCGGATGACCCTCTTCTAACAGAGGAGGCCATCCCTCACATCAAGGTCTGGTATGGCGTGTGTCCCCACCGCTCAACGCCTACTGGGTTGCAGCCAACAGCGGAGCTAAAAGTTCTTCTTGGTGGCAAACACAGAGGCCAACCCAGTCTTGCCCTTGACTATGGTAGGAGGCGCTTGGCCAGCCCCAGTCCTTTCACCTGGTTGTCAATGCAGAGCTTCACCTGCCTCATCCAGTAACAAGTCGCTACCATGGCAAAGCACACACAGATTTGCATTAGCAGTATCACTACAATGGGGTGCAGCAGCGTGTTGAAGATGCCGGTGGCTGTGGGGGACCAACCGAAGAAAACTTCCCACCAGTGATGTTCTCCCACCCCCTTAATCCGTTCCATTACCTGTTTTATAACATTACCATCATGATGTACAGTTATTAGGATCTTTTTAGCTTCTGCCTTAGCATTTTCTAACAGCTGCTGTAAAGTTGCATGCTCTAACATTTCTTTTACAAGAGACAAATCCATACCGATGGGGGTCGGGGTTATACTACGATACAAGGTGTAGTTTCTGATTAGCAACTGGCTAGTAAACACAGGTGGCTTATACACAAAATCGCAGCCTCTAATAATAGCTACATTGCAAGCACACATATTGGAGTCGTTAAACACGGTCTGATTATAAACTTCGTTAATTTGCACGTATTTACACATTGTTCTGAAACACACGCACCCTTTCCCAGCACGGTTTTATTACTGCTCTGGGGATTGATCTCAAAATGACACACCCCTTCTTTGGTGTCGAAGCAAACGTCACTTGCCTTAAGGGCATCATCTTCGCATATGAATCCCAGCCCCCTTTCCAAAATGCAGGCTTCCAAATCTACCGATTGCCATTTCCCATCAGACAGCCTCGCCCACATACGGTGGTCCAGGGGGTAAACCACGGACCCGTTTGTGTTAACCCCCAGGGCCACGACGGGGTAGACCTTTTCGATGCGAGCCTCTGCCACCGTCAGGACGTGGGCGATGACTGCGTTGAGGACCTGGTCATGGGTGAAGTTGACGAGCCTCCACCAGGCTTGGAGCTGCTGCTCCTTCTCTGTGGCCGCGTCCCACACGATCTTCCGGATCTCAGTGGGGAGGACGCCATTGTCACCATCTCTCAGGATACCTGCAACGACACTCTGCACCCACATCTGGGCCTGGATGCAACTAAGAGCAAGGGAGACGTTATTTTGTTCGATGCCCAGTGCTCGCAACAGCATCTGGTGGTCTTTCTCACTTATTTGTTCCCAGGTGGGCAATACCTCTGACACCAGCCACTGTCCCATCCCAAGGCTGGCCAGAGATGAATTCAGGGGGTTGAGGAGGCCGTGCACGCCCGAGGTGACAGCCTCCAACTTGTTGGCCAAGACCTCAACGTTCATACTGTTGAGGACGCCCAGACCGGCACCCCCTCCTCCCAGTGCCGTGGCCAGCAGATCTCTTCTGGCCCGGCTCCTCTGGATGGAGCGGCTGTGGAGCCATGCCAGCCAGCCGGTGTGGAGGGTGGATAGAAAGGGGGTACAGTGCGGTCTGACAGATGAAATATTAACAGTGGACAGAGACAACACCACCTTCTTCAATGATCGGACAGGCCCGGTCAACAGCTCTTGGATGTGATTTTGCTTGACTACATAAGGGCCTATTTTGGAAACAAAAGGACGCAAGACAGCAATGATGGTAAACTCTTTTTTAAATCCTTCGGGGCCTCCTATCCACCACTTTCCTCCAAGCTCGGGGGACATTTCTACGCTCAGATTTCCTTGACACCACACCTGGAGGTTTATGACCAGGTGTGGGCAGCGTCCATAATCCTGATTATACCATGAAGCCTCCGTGCCTAATTCAGATCTATTAAGCGTTTTGCTCTCACGGAGGCAGTTTACTGGCACAACCCACTTGCGACTGTTAGGGGCAGCAACAGTCACAGTGGTGCCATCGATTTGCATCGGGTCGGTTATACTTTCTTGGGAGTATTTAATTTCCAATTTTACCTGGTTGCCAACTTCAGCATGTTGGGCTGCATGCCAGGCCAAAAAATGGCATTTTGAGATCTTAACGGCAGCAAAGGAGTGTGCCGTGGTGCTAATCTTGAATTTAAAGGACAGCCCCACGCTGTTGTGTGCCCAGAGGCAGACCACAAAGACTGGCTGGACCAAAGTAAAATTGCACCAACAGTCCAATTTTTCCACAGCACAGTTTTTTTTCTGATTTTTCTTAGTTTTTACTTCAGTTACGGAGATTTGAGTTACTCGCTGGTGAGTGGATCCATTAATTACCCTGCACCCTACCTTTATTTCTTGTCCCACCTTCCCCAGCAGTTGTGGAAGTCTGTTTGTGCTATCCCAGCTCCACTCATTTTCCAAGTACACCTCCGTCCCGTGCATAACTACCGTTGACAAATTTAAGCCTTTGTTAGAATTTAATCCCATGCTTCCTGTATATTTTATGTGAGCTTGAGACCAGGGCCAATCGGTCCCAATTTTTGTATACCTCCTAACCCTGTGCTGGGCTGTGGCCCATGTGTCAGGGTGCCTTTCTAAGTGGGAACGACTGACTTTTTGTCTAAGATGCTGATGGATTGGTTGGGCATGTTGGGTGGTCAGCACTATGCACATACCAGAAAGCAAAGCAAATCCTGCAACCAGAAATTTGAAAGCATTTTCCCCGCAGCGCAAACAGGGCTGGTGATGCCACGAAGTTCGCCCTTCCCGCCGGTCACAATCGCCTTCCATTTTCCTTTATCTGCAAAACATAAGCAAGGCGGGCTCTCCAGCCCCGTTAATTTCCCTTCCATGCTTTTAATTGTGAAGAATGGAGCCATTTTTCCTGCCTTTTCACCCCCTTTCTGATTTCTACCTGGTACAAGGAGGGGCTGGCCTTGTTCACAACCCTAACGGGCCCCATCCATTGGGGTCCCAACACCTGGTTCTTCTCCAGAACCACCCGATACATTACCAGGTCCCCTACATTCCATTCCATGGGGTGCAGCAGCGCTCCCAGCTGCTTATCCATCTTGGGGATGTTGGTCTCCTGCACCGAGGCGAGCTGGTGGTACGTAGCCAACACCGTCCTCAGCATGTCCTGGACCCACCTGTCTGTCAGCAGGCGGGGCTGCAGTTCGTCCGGCGGCTCCCCTCTTTGCCACCAGTGTCCCAGCAGCTTCAGGTCTCTTGCAGGAGGCAGCTTTTGGGGAGAAGGTGCTTGAGATGATGCCATGGCTCCCCGTAACGCCAGCAGGACCAGTGGGAGCTTCTGATCCCAGTCTTTCCTTTGGTGGTTCACAAGCTTCCTCAGCGCCGTCTTCAGCAATTGATTGGGTCCCTCCGTCGAGCCAGGCTTCTGGAAATGCCCCATGATGTGAAGCTTTTGCTTGATGCCCAGGGCCTGGCACACCCCTTTCGTGACTTCTCCGATGAAGCGTTGGCCATGGTCCGAGTTGATCTCCTTTGGGACCCCCCACCGTGAGAAGATGTGCTCTACCAGGATCTTTGCGGTTCCACTGGCCGTGTTGTTTCGAGTCGGAAATGCTTCTACCCACTTGGTGAAGCTATCGCTGATCACTAGGCAATACCTGTTGCCTTGGGCTGTCTGGGGCAAAGGGCCAATAAACTCCATCTGCAACTTGCTCCACGGCCCAGAAATCCTCTGGTGGCCCAGGAAGGCTTTGGCCGTTTTGGCGTCAGGATTGTTGGCTGCGCACGTCAGGCAGTTGCTGACATACCTCTCCACGTCCTCTCTCATTTCGGGCCACCACCCCGCACCCTGCAGCCTCACCATGGTCTTGTCTGTCCCCAAATGCCCCTGCTCATGAGCCAGGGCCACCAGCTCTGTCCGGACGAGTTCAGGCACCACCCAGACTGCAAAGTCCGCTCCCTCCCTCCGCGCCAGGACCAGCCCCGAGACGTCCTTCCACACCTTGCACCCTTTGTACTCCCTGCCCTGCGCTAAGTCCCGGATGCTGGGGTCTTGCGCCTGCAAGCCCAGCAGGTCCACGCTCTCCCAGTGTCTGCTGGGAGCCACCGACACGGGGACATTCGCCAAGGCCTTGCTGGCCTTCCACATCAGCCCTTCCTTCGCACCTTGCTTGGCTTTGGCATCTGCCTCTTTATTCCACTTGGCTTCCTCCGTTCCCTTCTTGTGGGCCTTGACCTTAATGATCTGGGCCGGGCACGCTCTCTGCTCCGCCAGCCTCGCGAGGTACAGCAGTTTCTTGGCATAGGTGATGGGCTTGCCATCGGCAGACTGCATGTCCCTCTCCCTCCAGAGCGGCAGCCACCCAGCACCACCCAACCCGAGTCTGAAAATATAGCCAGCGGCTGGTCGGCCGGCGTGTTTTCCAGGGCGGCCGTCACGGCCACCACCTCGGCAGCCTGGATGGAGTGTGGCAGGCACTTCCCCTTCACCACCTCCCTGGTGCCCCAGTTGACAGCGGCATAGCCCGTGTAGGGCACCCCTTCCTCGTGGTAGTTGGACCCGTCTACGAACCACACAACATAACCTCTCTCCTTGGCCTCCTCCAGGCTGACGCTGCTCTCAAACAGGGGTGCCCGCCACGGCTTGGGCTCAGCCAGGGGACCCCCTGGCTCTTCCTCGTTCCTCTCTCCACTGATTACCACTGCATAGGCACCAGGAGAGGGGTCCGCAGGGACCTCCTTGTCGGTAAACGCCAATGCCCAGTTGGCCATCCTGGGGCAGTGCAGGGGACCCTCGTCCCCCTTCACCGACAAGAGGTACCTCACCGGAGCATGGGAGGTCCTCAGCAGCACCGGGGCCAACCCCACCAGGTACTCCCAGTGCTGCAGGGCCCAGGTCAAGGCTAAAACCTCCCTCTCGTAGTCAGTGAACTGTTGCTCAGCCAGCGTCAGGAGGCGCGAGGCGTGGGCAACAGGGAGGAGATGGGCACCATGCTGCTGGCCCAAGGTGGCCCGCAGCCCCCTCCCCGTGCTGGCCAGCTGCAGGATGTAGGGTCTGTCCCCCCGGGGATGTGCCAGCATGGGGGCTTGTGCCACACTCTCCTTTAAGGTCTTCACTGCTTCATCCTGCTCTGGCCCCCATTTCCAGGGGGTGTCCTTCTTCAGGAGGTGGCAGAGGGGGGCAGCTTTCTCTGCGTAGCCCTCAACGAACTCCCGAGAGAACCTCAGGAGAGCCAGGAAGGACCTCAGGGTGGTAATGTCGGCCGGCGCCGACACCTTCTGTATTAGCTCGACCCTCTGCTTCTCCAGTGAACGCCCTTCCTCCCCCAGGGTCACCCCTAGATAGGAGACCTCCTTCCAGCACAGCTGGGCCTTCATGGGGCTGATCCTGAAGCCTGTCTTCTGGACAGCCTCCAGCACCTCTGCCAACACCTCCAGGTTCTCCTCCTTCGTCCGGGTGTGGATGAGGACATCACCGGCACAGGACAGCACACTCTCCCGGTGGCCGAGCTTCTCCCACATCCTCACCACATGCGCGTGGCAGATGGCGGGGGCGTTGTGGAAGCCCGGGGGGACTCTGGTGAAGGCAAATTGCTGTCCTCGAAGCGTGAAGGCAAATTTGTGCCAGGAGTCGGGATGCAAGGGGATGGCAAAGGACGGACTGGTCAGGCTGAGCACCGAGAACCACTGGGATCCTCGGGAGACGGCTGCCATGATGTCAGGGTATATGGCCACCATGGAGGTCCGCAGCGGGGTGACACGGTTCAGGGCGCTGAAGTCAACTGTCAGCCTCCACGTTTTCCCATCAGCTTTCCGCAAGGGCCACACCGGGGCATTGCTGAAGCTCTGCTGCTCCACCAGCACCCCCTGCTCCAGCAAGGTTTTGACTGTGTGCCACAAGCTGTCCGCAGCCTCAGCCGGGTACGAGGGCTGAGGCTGAGGAGGGGGATCCAGCCCTTTGACTACCACAACAGCATCAATCTGCCCGCAGTCCAGCTTGTTCCTTGCCCAGACCTGAGGGAACTGCTCCGTGACCCGTTTCACCCGGGGCTCCCACTCAGGGTGGACCAGGAGCTCGGGGGCTTTCACCGCCATCACCCTGTGACTCGCCGGGATGACAGGCGCATCACTTTGGGGGCAGTGTAACAGCACTTGGTTTGCCAGGTCCACCACCACCCCCATCTTTGTCAGCGCAGAGATAGCTAAAATTCCCGGCTTTCCCTTCATTTCCATTTTCCCAAATTTTTCAGACCCTTTGACGGTCCCAATTTCAAAGGGTATGGACCCTGTGAAAGGCACTGAGGATTTTTGGCCGTTTTGCCCTGTCAATTCAATAATTTCACAAGTTTGGAAAAGCCTGGCTTCGCCAGGGGCCATATTCAGAATTGAATAAGAGGCACCAGTATCAATTAACATCACTTGTCCAAGCACCCCTCCTCCAATAGTTGTATCAACTATCAGGCGCCCCCATGAATCGGTCTTAATCGGTGCCACAAAAAGGGGCGATGCGGGTGCCTGGCAGCCCTATTGCTGAGCCTTAGACCCCGGGTCAATCGGGTTGGAGCTGCTGTGCTTTTTGGCCTCGTGCAGGAAAAAAAAAGCTCGGCGTCCGGCAAACCATCGATATCCTCCTGCTTCTCATATTTTATCAAGCGCTTCCTCAGCTCAGCCCGCCAAGGGTTGGACTTCTGAAACCTCAGCCCTTGCTGGTTCTCCTTCCCTGAACCGCCCTTGCTGTCGGGATCTTTTCGATTATCTCCTTGCATTTTTCTCATCCCCGTATTTTGAAAGGACATGGCCGAGGTTTTCCCTTTCTTCCCCCCCAGCATGTACCCCGGGAATGCCTGCTTTTGCAGCTCAAAATTCTGGGTCAGGATCTGCTCTAGCTCTGATAGCGGCTTTCTGGCCGCATCCCCACCAGCTATCACCCG
>NW_009603421.1:42160-42475 GCF_000690535.1 Cariama cristata
GCCGGGCAGCCCAGCCATCTGGTAGAGCATCTTCTTACGGTTAACGTAGGCGTCCGGCCGCTCCTCGGGGTTTTGTTTCTCCTGGTGGAAGAGCACTAAGGGGTTAACCTCCGGGAAGAACACCTTCAGCACGGCCAGCTGGACATCCCTGATATCCTGGACATTGCCCATCTGCACATCCCCCGGCAGCGCCGCAAAATCATCGGGTTTCATGCACTTTCTCACCAGGTCTATCAGGTCACTCACCAAGTTGCCACTCTGGCACCTGGGCAGCCGCTGCGCCCTGGACAGCCAATTGACCACTGTCTCCTTCGT
>NW_009603421.1:42585-44461 GCF_000690535.1 Cariama cristata
TTTGATTTTAGTAGCCTCCACCTCCCCTCCTTGCAGCTGGCACATCTCCTCCCGCAGAGGAGCATAGGGGGATGGCCTGGTGGGGCTGTTGGCACCCCACACGTCATCCTCATAGTCGTAGTGGGGAGGATGTGGGTCCAGGGAGTCCTCCCCCTCACCATTCCCAAACCGGCTCCTCTTGCCTTGGATGGCAGCCACGATGCCCCTCGACACCCCCAGCTCTGCCTGCAGCTCCTGGATCTTAGCGTGGCACACCTTGTGATCGGGGCCAGAGCCCCGGTCCCGCTGGACGTCCTGCAGGACAGCCCGCACCGCGCTCTGCGCATCGTGGGTCTCCCCGATCCACTTGCCAACCTCCTTCTCTAGCTCCTCCGTTTTCAGTTTCTCATAGCCCAACTTGCTCTCCAGCCGGGTGATCTCTACCGCGCTCCGCAGAGAGTCCCCGCACAAACCCTGCACCTCTGCCCGCAGGTTGTCCACCTGCATTTTGAGCTCGCTCTTGGCCTGCTCCAACGTCTGCACGTTCTCAAGAGCCTCCTTCAGCAATTTGGACAACTCCCTGCCCACCATCAACAAACCCTGTAAAGCAGCTCGCTTCTTGCACTTGTTTGTGGGTTTGGGCTTTTTGGTCTCCTCCGACCAGCTCTCCCACTGCTGGCACAGCTGTTGGTATGCCTCCGGGCCCTGGAAGGCCCCTGGGGACCAAACTGGGGGAAGACACTTCTGGAGCACAAATTGCTCCAGCTTCCAGTTACTAACAATATCGGTCATCATAGTGAAGGCGACAAAATAGGAGACGGCTTTGTCTCAGGGCAGAGCTACCATAACACCAGCACCACCAACCCACCCGCAGAAGAAGGCTGCAACCTCGTGACCCGCCCCTCCAAAAAAACCCTCCGGGAGGATGCTGAACCTGGTAGCAAGCAAAGGGGAAGGTGGAGATGAGTTCTGAGATGGTTTCGTCTCAGGGCAAAGCTACCTTAACACCAGCACCGCCAACCCACCCGCAGAGAAAGGCTGCAACCCCGCAACCTGTCCCTCCAAAACACCCCCCAGGGGATGCCAAACCTGGTAGCAAGCGAAAGGGAAGGCGGGGATGAGTGACTGCGGCCCACCAGCTCCCGGGGAGGGGACAGGGAAGGGGTGCAGGGATGGGGAAGGGGTGCGGGAACGGGCAAAGCGAAGCAGAGGCGTAGTAGGACCCCAATAATAAGATCTCACCAATCCTTGGTTGGATGTCCTGGCAGTGCGGGGACCTGGAGATGGTCGCTGCAGAGCTCCCGTGGATTCGGCACCTTTAAGATCAAGGTGGTCGCGAGGTCTCATCCCGGTGGCTTTTTATAGCCCTGGCAGGTCGTTGTTTGGGGCTGACGATGCCTCTGTTTACTTCCTTGGTGGCTTTTCCTTCTGCAGGTGCTGCATCCCTCCCCCTGTCTTCCCAAGGACATTTTCCTTGTCTTCCCTTATCTTCTTTGGCACTGATTAGGGAAACTGAAATCACATGGGAGCAGCTGCTCTGCCCCTTATCTATTTGGGGGGGGGCGGGGGGGACCAGGATTAGTCACCGCTCGCTTATGCTAACTGCTGCTTGCACCAAGTGCCCTGAGGAGGGAGAGCTGGAGCCTGTCCCCTCAGCATCCATCCTCCCAAATTCCCCCAATGGCCTCCTCATTTGCTGCACACCTCATTAGCACCTGGGTTTTGGGGGGAACATCACGCATGGGGCTCACATCGAATACCTGTAACACACCTGGTCCCCCCAAACCTCCTCCAAAGCACGGATTTGCTTCCTGGGGGGGGGACGAGATGGCGCAGGGGAACTCACAAAATTTATCATTGACATTTGTTTTGGCATTTGGGTTTCAAAAGCAGGCTT
>NW_009603421.1:44519-53250 GCF_000690535.1 Cariama cristata
GTGTCGGGAGCCTCGACGTGATGTGATGTTGCATCGGCTGAATTACAGCTGTAGATCTGCACCTGCAAAGGCAGATGGACCCCCCCCCACCGCCCCCAACCTCACCCTACAAACCACATCTTAGCTCGGAGCAGTTTAGAGAAGAAAACTTGACCCACTTGATTTCTTTTCTGCTATTCCACTACGAATAAGGTAGTGCTCATCTTACTCAGTGAAAATGCTATCATTTTCATCACTGCTTTTCTCCCTAATGAAATACTCCAGAAGCTACACCCTTCCCTGGAATAAAATCATTTAAAAAAAATATTAAAAAGCATAAAAATGTTCACCCATATCTGCTTAAGTCCTGGGGAGTTTCCATCCAGGAGCCTGTTATCCCCGAAGAGCCCTTATCTGAAAGTACTGCAGTACTGGCTGGACTGTACCAGGACTGTACCAGTACTGGACCAGGCTTGAGGCTGAGCAGCCTTCCCCGAGCCCAAAAGTCAGCCCTTGTAGCCCCAAAAGCACAGAAGGAATAGATTTTTCCTTCTTTTTATGGCAACTGTTCCTCTAGCCTGATCTTTACAGCCCAGCCGCAATTACCTCTGCTGCAACACGGGAGTTTAACAGAGATTAAACCCCAGCCAGGTCCCACCTCTTGGCTGTAGGCCCCTTTCTTCTTTTCCAGTGCTTTGTTCCAACCCGCCAAAAGCAAACACTTCGCTGTAAAAAACTCATCATAGTTCCTTCTTTTTATGGCAACTGTTCCTCTAGCCTGATCTTTACAGCCCAGCCGCAATTACCTCTGCTGCAACACGGGAGTTTAACAGAGATTAAACCCCAGCCAGGTCCCACCTCTTGGCTGTAGGCCCCTTTCTTCTTTTCCAGTGCTTTGTTCCAACCCGCCAAAAGCAAACACTTCGCTGTAAAAAACTCATCATAGGGAGAAAAGAAAGAGTCAAAAATATTAACAAAGTTGGTGAAAGCATGGGGCATTAGTGTCAGCATGGATGCTAATTAGGGATTAAAATTAGTGAGGTGTGCAGGATGCAGGCTGAGAAAAAGAAGAGGGGTTACTTCTCCCTGGGATGGGCGAGGAGGAAACCCGCAGGGTGGGCACCGAGATGGGGCAGGGAGTTAGCTGGGTGAGGACTGGGATGGTTGTCTTTCATTTCAGAAAAAGAATAAATCCCCCCTAGAAACTGTACAGCTGAATAGCGCAAATACACCAAAATTCAGCGATCCCCCGCATCTTGGCTCAGCCGTGAGCCAAGCACTCGTGATTAGCAGCCGCTGTACCCCAGCAAGGTCACCGACAAATCTTGCTTCTGTTAACAGATCAGTTCAACTTACACCCTTTTTTCCTCCCCTATTTTGTTCCAGGACAGCAGCCCCAAACAATGTGGGGATGTTATAAACAGCAGCTGCTCTCCTGCACGTTCCCACAGTGCTTTTATTTTTGTTGGCGGGGGGGGGGGGGGGGCGGGGCACCCAGGTGGGCTGCCAGACAAAGGCATCCCCCCTCCAAAATGTTTTCTCGTAGGAGCAGCATCCAGTCTTGAGAACAGTTTGGTTGCTGGTAAAACAGCTCAACTGCGTATAAACAGCAGCTTCAAAAAAAAAAAGAAAATTAATCCCTGTTCCAGCACACATACTGTGCTTTTACATTGCAAATATTACATTGCAAATATTCCATTGCAAATATTCCTTTTTTTTTTTTTTTTTTCCATAGGAGACAAACTGTAGGTAAAAACGCTGCAGGGAAGCATCTCTAAAGCTGCTGTAATGTCCTGGGGGGTCCTCGCAAGCCAAAATATCTGCTTAGACAACCCAACAGATTTGCTTAGACAACCCAGTGTCACCAGCCTTGCAGCAGCATTTGGTGCCCAGTGTAAGATGCCCCAGGTTCAAGGTTGTAACGGTGACAAAAGCCACCTCTGGGAGCACTTTGGTCCTGCCAGGAGGCCACAAGATGCTCCAGGGCACAGCACAGATGAGAAAAGGGGGATGCAGCCATTGCAGCAGCCAAGGATATCAGGCTCAGCTCACTGACTTCACCAGGGGGATAAAGGGAAAATTCCCTTCCAGTGGCATTTCTCATATTAAGCACCCCCCCTCAAAAAAAAAAAAAGAGATGCCTACACCCCGTTCTGGGGAGGTCCAGATTTAGGAGTGATGTGAAACAGAAGGGGAAAGGCTAGGAGGAGGTAAGGAGGGGAGAGGCAAGGGTTGCTGCATCCCACGCTGGGGACCCCTCTCCGAAAACAAGAACTTAAAAGCACTGCAATGTGTTTGAAAACACTAAAATTACTTTCTCCTGCCCGGAAAGAGTTAAGGAGTGATTCATCCCACCCTAAATTTTAGCAGCTGAGCCCTTCAAGGCAAAGCTTTTGGTGGTTAACAACCCGCTTCAAGCAGGAAATTATTTTAAACAGAGATGGGGAGGGGATGTGTTACAGCAGCATGGAAAAATCTGGTACAAAATGGACCAAAAAATTATACTGTGCAAGATGTAATATCGTTTTTCCTATTCATCTGCCAGCTCAAACCCTGGGGGACGTTTCTTGGTACCCCCACGTGAGCCCCCCCAGGGAAATCCCCCCCTCACCGGGGAGCCGGCCCCGGGGAGATGCTGAAGCTTTGTAAAGACCACGAGTATCTACACAAAGAGGGCACTAAAGAAAACTGAACCCCACTTGGTACCCAAGAGGGCGGTGAATAACTGAAAATAATAAATCATTTCTATTTTTTTCCCAAACATGGAAATATTGATGGCTACTGACACCAGTTCACCCCTGTAATTTCACATCACGTATTTCATTCTTCTAATCCTAAACCTCGAGTGCTTCAAAACTCTCCCTCCCAAAGACGTTTCAAAGCCACTCTGATATTTTATCTATCATTTAAATATCTCTGCATATGAGCTGTGCACTGACGCAGCTACCAAAGCAGAGCCCGCTGCGAAGTGGGGAGCCCCAGCAGAATTTCCTTATTTTTGCGGTTTTTCAGCCACTAAATTTGTTTGAGGTTTCTTGCTCTTGGCTTCAAAGTTTTCTGTGATGCCTCACACCTCTGCTTTATGGCGAACTAGTTTGGCGTTCAGCATTTTCCAGGCCCGGAGAAAAACACCTCCTACTAAAGACTCTGCTGAGGAAAACAGCCCCACGGCTCAAATTGCATCTTTTCCTTATTTTGAATGCTTTTTGATTTCAGCGGAGGAGAAACCAGCCAAAATTCATCCTTTCCTGCTTTTATTTTTAATGCCAAGCTCCTACATTTGTCTTTTTTTCAATTGCATGGAGCTAGATTTAAAGAAGGATGAAGAACTAGGTAATGAAATATGAAGAAATCATAATTAAAAATCAATGAGGTTGGGTTTTGTTTTTTTTTTCCTTCCTAAAGGAGATTTTGGGTGATCTCGTGCAGTGCTGGAGATGCTCACGGGGCTGCCACCCTGATGCACACCTGGATTTGGGGCTCGCCACAGAAGAAGCTGCCGGGCTGAGGCTCCGGGTGTTGCCGCGGTAGATGCTCTTTGGCAGCCGTCGGTGAGACATCTGCGCCGAGGCGGGGCAGAGCCTCCTGGGGTGAAGCCAGCCCTGCCACCGAGAGGTGACCGTGCGTGGAAAGGGGGAGCTGGTACAAAACCCCTCCGTCATTGACTCCACTGCCATGGCCCGGCTGTGGCTCCATCTCTGCATCTACCTCCAGATCCCAGGTAAGAGGGACGTGTCTCTTAAGGGTTGAAGGCACCTAAAATCGTGCTAGAGCCTCTCCTCCACCTCGCTCCAACACGTGGGATGTTTTGCACAGTATCTGGATGATGGAAGTTTAAATATACAGGCAAAGTTATAGATCTACAGGATGCTATTACTTATCAGCGCATAATTTTGGACAATGCCACTAAAAACACGCTTTAGCTTTTGGTCAGCCCTGAGGTGGTCAAGCAGTTGGACTAGACGGTCATCATAGGTCCCTTCCAATTGAAATAGTCTATTCTTTCCTTTTCTTTTATTTTCTTTTTTCTTTTCTTTTCTTTTCTTTTCTTTTCTTTTCTTTTCTTTTTTCTTTTCTTTTCTTTTCTTTTTTTTATTCTATTCTATTTATAGTGCAATGTATCATGGTATAGACACAGCAGAGTTTGTTTTTACTGCACCCTCTTCGTGCAGACAGTCTGTGGGAAGCTGCTGATGGAGAAGTTAAAGTAGCACCTATCTACGCTGCCTGTGTTACACAAAGATGACAAACATCCCATTAAATTTTCTTCTAAATCTGTCCAAAGATTGAATGTTTCCCAAGGGCCGGAGCTGGAATCGGTGTGTTACAAAACCATGCTGCCTTCTGCTTATTGCAGACAGGTTGCAGGAGGTCTGGACCAAATATATACAGTCGATGTCCTGGCAAAGTGGTAGAATTGTGCTTTACAAGACAAATTGTGCCATCGGTTCTTAGGTGGAAAGTGTTGAGAGCTTCAAATATCCATTAAATTAGGGTGGCAGTTCAAGCTGGTCACCCAAGATGTTGCCCAACCTGGGTCTACAGCTGCCCAGTGTCCTCGCTAGAGGCTGTCAGGACTGCAGAGTGTTTTGTTCGCGCCATGTGATGGTCATCCAGCCATGGCGTAACACAGTCGATGTGGCAGCAAACAGCCTGAGACGCTTTATCGACACCTATATACACGTAGTAAGGGCCTACAGATCTGTACGGTGGGGTCCCCGCTGAGAAGACCCCAGTAAATTAGAGTTTACTGTGCACGTGCAAAGGGGAAAAGGGACTGGTTCTGAGATGCTACAGGCTGGTTTGGCCAAGCATATGGAAACAAACCCATCCCACCCCAATTCCCCTTATCTTCCCCTAGAATATACACTGTGAAAGGGAACTGGGAGATTTTGGAGGGTGAAAGTGTAGCAGAGGGTGAGCTTTTCTGCTCTGGCTCCATCCCAGCTCACCCCACCGGAGCTTTACCTCTGGCTCCAAGCTGAGATGAGCATTTTCTAGGATCCCTTCTCATCCCTTCTGATTCATCTAATAATCTCTCTAACAGCTCGAGGAAAAGGTTTTCATGGGGGGTTAAGTTTCCCATGCCCAGCAGAGCCAGACCTCAGGGCAGCCAAGGAGACCCTGAAGCCACCGTGCCCCACGGCCACACACATTTCAGCCCCTAAAAAACCACACAGATGTTTGCCAGAGCAAAGTCTGGGAGGATTGCACTCCAAAACCTGAAAATTATGTATTTTAATAATAAGGAGATATTGATATTGTCGCAGCACCAGAGGATGTGGTGAAATGCTGCGGCTGCTGTGCAACGCTTGAATTTCAGCATTGCAATATTAGGGCTGAAGGCTCCTCGTCTCTGCAGTGCAGCGGCAGCGATGGGGTCATCGATGCGGGGATGGAGGAAGGCTCTGGACCTGTGTCAGTCCCCAGAGCCCTCTCCTTTGCCTGTCCCCATCGAGGACATGGGGGACATCAGGGCTGTGGGCCATGGGGATGACTTCAGGTGTTCCTGTGGTCATGCAAACCCATTCCTACACCGCTGGGTTTGCAGGGCTGCACGAGGCTGTTTGCAACGAGTACTGCAAGCAGCTTTGGGATTTTGAAGGAATAGGTAGGGACAATTTAAGGTTTTTTTAAAAAAAAGCCAAAAACGTATTTTGTTGAGCTTTTTGCACAGCTTTAAAACACACATGGGAAACAGACGGGGAAAGTGAGAGCATCCTTATCTTCAGAGGGCTGTTTTTCACTTGGTCTTGGAGTATCTGCAGCTTTGTAGGACTGTTTGCTGAACAGAAAGGGTCACAAGGCACCTGTTTTCCTTTTCACAAGGACACATCCTCGCTCGCACACAGACACCAGTCACATCTGCCTGGGCCAAACACGACTCCGATAATTTCCACAAAAACCTGCAAAGCCCAAACAGGGTGTTGCGATGCCAAAGCAAAGCTTTCAACTCCACCGCTACCCCTCAATCCCTCTCTTTCCTCAGGTCTCAAAATTCATACGAAAATAATGTCCTCTGAAAATTAGTATCAAACTGGCTTATTTTGAGATGTTTTGCATGGTTTTTTGGTCTTTCTCTGCACCTGAGATGAAGTTTATCAGTGCTGCATCTGTTAGAACAAAAATCTAGCAAATAAAATAAGAGACTCAAAAAAAAATCTGTTGAAAGAGAGGTGAAGCCTCTCCGAATAATGGGAGAGAAAAGGAGGTGGGAGAGAAAAGGAGGGCAGGAGAGGGGCATCCACAGGAGCAGGTGTGGATAGAGCCCCCCTCCATCCTTCTCCCTGCCACCGAGCCTCCTCCCTAGATGAGTGTTTACAGGGCAAACCCTACCTGTATAACTAGGCTTCCTCAAAAAATAGCTGGGGAACCCAAAAAAGGTCTCTGAGGGAATATGGGAGCATCCTGATAAAAAAGCTCCTGTTTCTTGCTCGTGCGATCCCCTGGTTTGTGACTACTTGATCTTGTTGAACCCACAGAGAAAATCTGTACTTAACGTGCAAGAAAAATAATGAAAATAATATCATAACTATGTATTCCTGTCTCTTTTTTCTCAGGTTTCTGTACAAATCTACTTTTATCCCAGGCTCCAGAGGGTATTTTAGCCCAAACTAACAATGAAACACAAATCCTCTGTGAGCTGAAGGAGAATGCCGGGGTGTACTGGTACCGCTGGAGCCAGGCGAGGCAAATTTTTGAGTTCTTGGTATTTTCCAACATGTTAGGCAAAGCCACGTACGGCACGAACATCAGCCAGGACAAGTTTAGTGTCCGTGGGGTGAGTTCCCACACCTCCTACAGCCTGCACATCAGCCACCTCCACGACTCGGACAACGGCACCTATTACTGCTCCGTCTCCCAGTCCTCCCAGCTCCTCCTGGGCAGGGGGACACAGCTCGGTGTGGGTAAGCATCACCCCCAGGGTGCCAAAATGTGCCTCCGGCGGGCTGTGATGAGGTCCCCTGGGAAAGGGGTGATGCGTGTTGGTAGACTCTTCCCAATTTTGAGATGCAAGGTTGGGGGTCTGGGATTTTCTTGAAGAGTCCCATGAGATCTGATAAGGCAGAAAATACCTAAATTTTAGGTCAGCTGCATGTGATAGTCCTTTTGCCACCAGGAATTGCTCTGCTGTGGTCATGCCTTGAGCACTGCTTTGATCCTCGTGTTTTAGGATTTCCCTGGGAAGACCCTCAGACCCTGATATTGCTGTGTCCTGTGCTTTTCTCATCTCCTGTTGTACTTCAGATGAGAGACTGGATGTGTGCCCTGCTCAGCTCCCGGGTCCTTCCATGCCCTGGTTCTTCCTTACCCTTCCTCCAAGTGACAAAAGCAGCATCAAGGCCAGAGGACATCACCCCTCACATCTCTGGGGTGGGTCTGACTGCAGGTTTCAAACCTGTCCTTCACATAAAGGATTGAAATGGGCTTTATTCCTCCAAGCTCACAACCCACTGTCCCTGGGGAGCTCCCACCAGAAATGAGAGCTATCTGCAGGTGGCATTGAGGGAGTGATGCTTTACAGACCCTGGGTCATACAGCAGCTCTTTTCAGCCCATTTTCCCCTTGACCACAGAGCCACAAGTGATGTAGAAAAACTAATGTGTTTGAAGTAAAATTCAGCCCTTTCTTTGGAGTTTTTTAGGGAGACAAATAACTTATTTAACAAAGATGCAGCTATAGCTGCCCCAGTGTCCCAACCTTTCTGGGTTTTTTGACAAATATGCCCTGCACCTTGAGCTGGCTGAGAAATCCCTTTTGGATTCTTGCTGGCTCAAACAAAAGCTAGTTCAAGATAAAGGAGAACTGGTTTTTATCAACTGGGCACGTATCTATGCACAAAGTAAAGCATGAAAAACAGGGTTGAAATTCAGTATGATCAAGGACATTCCAATCTAAAACTAAACACCAGCAGGTGCTCTGGGAGGACTCAGACTTTGCTGGATAATTTCTTTTTTTCCTGTTAGTACTCATGATAAAACCAAATGTCTTTAATTTTCTTTAAGTCTATTACAATGTAAGCGAGAAGTTGTCCAGATAAATCCCAGGCATCTGGTGTCTCACCTTTCCATGTAAAAGAACGGTGGTTTCCATAGGAATTTTGGTCCTGGATAGAAGCAGAAAAAAAGAGTTTTGAATCCCCCCAAATTTTGAATAAATGGAGTTTGAGTGGTCAAATGTACAGCTATTTAATGACATTACTGGGATATTTTCCTGACCAGCTTCACAGAGAGATGAATGTGCTCCATTGTAATTCAGATACACCATAATAAATCCTGCCCTCGTTTTATCAGGAAAAAACCAAAAAACCCAATTTTGAGCAAAGATCAGAGCAATCTGAATACAGAAAAGATCCAGAGATCCCTTAAAGCCTCCCAGTGCTACTGGAATCTCCTGCTACCCACGATTTTGTGCAATGCTGATGAGGTGGTACCCGGCAGTAAATGTAGCTCGAGGAAGTTTTCTTCTTCTTTGCCTCGGCCTTCTGCCCTTGTTTGCCTGGTATGTTGTTTTATTAATGTTTTTACAAGCTCTTGCTAACTTCTGTGGCCACTGAGAGGTTCAGGTCAAGTTCCCAGCCCCTCCGGGTCACCCAGCCCTTTGCAGGGGTCGCTGGATGGGGCTAGTTTTAAAAGCCAAAATTTCCAGCCTTTCTTGCCTGCTGTTTGAGTTGTCTGCTGGACTCGGTTCCATACTGATCATTCTCTTCTCCTCCTTATCCACCAGTTGATGTTTTGCCTCTGTCTCCAAA
>NW_009603421.1:53285-58496 GCF_000690535.1 Cariama cristata
CCACAAGCAAAGCTGCCAGCAAGAAAGGTACAGCACCCGATCGGGTCACGCTGCCTTGCAAAAGGGGTTTGCTGAGCTCCTGGGGGTCCCCAGTGTTCAGCTGGAGTTTGTCCTGGGTGGGGGCAACCACAACGTGACCTTGCAAGGGTGGGCATCTGGGTCCACCTAGACCCACCACTCTGGATGGAGCTGACCTCTGCCTTTAGGAGTGGTTCCCTGGGATATGCAAAGGTTTAGGGGCCAGGATGTATTTCAATTTAGGTTATTGCGACTCATAGCTAAGTTCCCTGCCAATGCTTTCATGTTTAATGCATCCTCCAAGGGATACCCCAGGTGATGATCGTGTCCTTCACCCCTCCTCTGAGGACCTGCCTTGCTTTTCTCCCTTTCCCACCCCACGCTCCATCCCCCAAAACTGCCGGGGCAGCATGCTGCCAGGTGCTGAGTCCTTTCCTTCTTGCCAGGTGCCTGCAGCCCCCTGATCTGGGTCCCACTGGCCACCGGTGTCCTTGTCATTCTGCTGAGCCTGGTCCACACCGCCCATCGCCTCCACCGTAAGCATCCTGCCAGCCCCAGGGGACGATGAGGGGTGTCAGGTCCTGGGACAGCCCAGGAGCTGGATGGGGAGCTGGGAGGGGGTCTCGAGGCTGATGGACACCATCTCTCCCCAGGTCTGCGGCGAAGGCTGTGGCTTCGCATCCACAGGCAGTAAATCCCACTGGCTCCCCCCACCTCGGACAGGCAGGGAGAAGCTACGGACCCTGCCCTGCACGGTGCTGAGCCCTGCCTCGATGTGACCCAGGAAGGACGTTACAGGGGACAGACATGGGCTTGTACCGCGAGGCAGACATTTCCTTCCTGCGACGGACCGTGCCTTTAATGTTTTTTCTTGACACGACGGCTGGCAAAAGGACCAGGCTGGATTCTGCAGCGTGCTGAGCATTTATCAAAGGGCACCGAGCAGGGCAAATGCCACGGCTGGCTCTGCACTGGGGCACCAGGGCTGGTGTACCGAAGGGATTCGGATGGGCTGGAAAGATGCTGTGAGCTCCTCGGCTCTCCTCTGTGTTCATCTGTAGGACAGCACGAAGGTGCTTTTAGTTTGCTCCTGCTAACGCTGGTTGATAAGGCTTCGGTAACGAACCCTTTGAGAGGAACCAGCAGATGCAGGGGCAGGTCAGTGCACAGTTTGTAAAGGCCCTGTGCAGGCACGTTCGTTAGCAATAGTGAATATATCGCTCAGTCTTTTTGCTCTGCAGCCTGATGTCTTGTGGCCTCTGCCCAAGGAAGAGTTAAAGCAGAGCAAAAGCTCCGGGCAGGAGCAGGTCTGGGAGGGTGTCTTCTCCCATGGGAGACTGCAAACAGCCAAGAGTGGGAGAGGAAAGCCAGACAAAGCCATGTACACAAGGTCAAACACCTGGTACAGCCCGAAGGCCAACATCGCCTCGGAGAACAAACAGAGGCAGCCGAGGGCTGGCCCTGAGCCCAGCAGCACGGCACAGGCGGCGGGAATTGCCCTGAGCCCAGAGCATTCTGAGTCCCCAGCAATATCCATGTGTGCTGAGCCCCGATCGTGCTGAGTTCGAGTGCCCGTGGGTGCGGATCCCCGAGCTATGCCCGTATGGGCTGAGCCCCGAGCAACAGGCATGTGTGCTGAGCCCCGAGCGATGCCCGTGTGTGCTGAGCCCCAAGCAATGCCCGTGGATGCTCAGCCCCGAGTGATGCCAGAAGCAGGGTAGGTCTCCCCAGGGATGTTAACAAGGCTCAGCCACCACCTGGGGCTGCAAGGTTGATGTGGGACTGGAAATTCAGCATCTTGCTGTGCGCAGGCAGTGGGTGCTTGCTCCCGGGTGCATCCCCAGCCCCACATCTCTGCTCAAACACGGGCACGGGTGCAAGGCTGTATCAGCTACAGGGAGTGCAAGGGGAAAGTAGCTTAGACACCTCCTGTCCCCAGCGTGGGTGGGAAGACCAGCAGCTATTTTTACTGCTGGGGAAGCTGCAGGGATCTACCATCCTTGCACATAGAGTGTGTCCTTACAGCTGCTCACAAGCCAAGACTGGATGAGGCTCCAGGATCCCCACGGCCGGGGCAAACACAGGCGTGGGAAGAGCTTGTGCAGGTATAAAGCATCACAGTGGCACAGCTCGGGCCTTACCCTCCCTCCCCTCCCAGCCACAGGGAGCTGCCCCTCTCCACTTCGATATAGATTTTTCTGGAGGGCTTAGTCTCAAACCCAGCTATGGGTGCTCCTTGTGATGGATGTTTCCCCCACATGATGCATTAATAAAGCCATCAGCGGACCACGCTGAGCCAGCTTTCCCCAGCTGTGATGCTCACCCAGGCTCTGGGGCCACCCAGCTGATGACTGCAGGGGACACTGACCCCAGACCCCATCCCACCAGGGGTGCTGCAGGGAGGGGTCCCTGAGCATCCCTGCTTCTGACCCATCATACCAGCAGCATATTTTAGCCTCTGTGAAAGCTCAAATGAACTAAACCCACTGTTTTTCTACCCTGCAAGCACTCGGTGCGCAGATCTTTGCCCTGGGAGCAGATGAGTTTTATAATATACATTTTTTACAGGATAGTTATAAGGAAATCCCTGTGAAACTGGACAAAGGCTTATTCTTTCAAAGCCAAGGTTTTTCCCTCTGCCTGCAGCTGCTTTTGAAATCCTAGCTCCATTTCCCACTCTTGAGGCATCCTGACCTCAATGTCCATACCTGCTTCACCTCTCGGCCAGCACAAGAGATGACCTTCCATGGCCAAGCAGCTAAGGCCAGGTCTGGACAGCAAAAGGCAGGCTGTGACAGCCCAATCCTCCTCTTCCATGGGAAGGTGAGTGGCCTTGGGGATAACATTGCCTGGTTCACTCGTCCTCCCTCCATCCCCACGCTCAGCCCATCCCCGCAGTGTCCGACCCTCGCTGAAAATCCCCGGGGACGGCACCATCTTTGCCGTGGTAGACTTCAACCACCAGATTATCCCAACTCCAGTAACACCCGTTCAAAGGATGGGGATTTACCCCTCGGCTCTCTGCCCACCCGTTAATAACTGTAACAGGCAGCAAAGGATTTGCTCAATGTTTGAATTCCCCAATTTGGTTTTGTTGTTACTTTGTAATTTGAAAAATAAATAAATAAATAAATAAAACCCCAACTCCACATCATCTGTGTGCAGTGAAAACAGGAGAGGAGAACAACAGTCAAAGATGCTACCTGTCCTGATGAAATACAGGTTTGGGCAGTTTACCAATGGAAACAATGAAAAAATTGTGGTAATTCCTATAATCATCAATAGGGTGTTTTAAGACAGTAAACCTTGGAGAGATTTTAGCAGCAGGTTTCACAACTGTGAGGGCGGTGGAAAAAATCACCTCCTATTTCATAATCTTTTTTCCCAGAGCATATATAAGAAAGAAACAGAAACACTAATAAAAAGATGCTTTTATGTCTGAGAAAATTAGCCCTGTCCCCTGATATCTGCAACTTCTTTGGATTTCTTTCCTACCTCGTCACTGTGCTGAAAGGACGATGTTGATACCAGCCGAGGGTCAGGGACACCCTGTTATGGCACAGAAATGGAAAAGGGATGCTTCCATCATGAAAACCAATGGGAAAATATTTCTGTGCATCTCTGCTCATGGCATGGTGCCTGGATCCATGGAGGGCGATATACGAGTAACGGCATTGCCCATCACAGTGTCACCCCAGCCACAATGTCCTGGCAAATCAGAGTCCCTAATTTATTCTTCCTTTCCTTCCAAGGATGGACCACCCTTCTCCTGTCTCCCACCGTCACCTTCCTCTCCGCAGCAAGGAACATCCGTACCTAAAAGGGAAAACAATGGGATTTTACATCTAACCCCAAACCCTGATATCAGCAGTAAATAAAGATGTCATCTTAAATGACAAAAGGAAAAAAAATCACAAAAAATTGGACAAAGACAAAAGGTTTTTAAGTAGGACCAGGAGGTTTTTGCAGATCGATGGGTTTCAGTACAAAGCCTTACCTATGTTGTGCCCAGCCCTGCAAATCATCGGGCAAGAAGGTGTAAAAGATGTCCAAAATGACATGTGACAATAATCCATTGTTATTATTTTACAGTCTATATTTATATTTTATATATCTTCTATATAGAACATATTGTATATATGTTCTACATAGAACATAGAAGATATAGATATATATTCTATATTATAAAAAAATACTACATTTATTCTTTCAATAGAGTGCGTGCATATCTTGAAAGCATTAAAATATTCACAGGACAGAGAGCAGAGCAGAAATACAGGTATTATTTCAGGCATTGCAACAAATAGCCTTCATGTTTTTGTAAAACTTCTGTAAATGGATTTAAAAAAAATTGTCAGTCTTTCCAGAATATCTCAGTTGCCGATCTAATAATGGCAATGCTCAATTTTTCTTTATTCTTTCAAGCTGCCCAGTCATTTTTGTGCGGACGGTCTGTGTTTTTAGAATACAAACAAGTAAACCAAATCAGGTGCAGTGGAAAACATTCAATTGAAAACAAGCTAGTGTCACGAGAGCAGAGGTTATACCTGATTTTAAAGCTCCTAAATACAGAAAAAAACCAATTTTGCAGTCATAAACACAGCTGAGTTGGGCACGCTAACAGAGGAAGGATGAGTAACACCTCTATTAAATGACTGAACTTGAAATCCGTGCAAAGGGACAGGAGATACAGATATCCATGGGTGCTGTTTAAATTCCTTCTGATTTATCCTTGGCCAGAACTGCTCCGTGCACGGCAGCTGCTTATTAAATAAATCCTCCTGGCAGGAAAAATGGATTCACAGCAGGACTTCTAGGCATCCAGATCAGACCTGTTAAACGGGAATTTCTAAATGTCTTTTTCAGCCACCGTATGAAACCAGATACATCTCAGAAGCTGCAAAAAAAGTCCCAGTTTTTACTTGCTTCTCCTGAATCCCGTTAGTGCTCAGACACAGCCCCACGCGCGCACGGCCGAGCCAGGGCACGGGCATTTCTCTTCCCCCTCTTCCAGAGGCACCCGACGCACCACAGCACATCCTCCGCTATTCCGTATATCAAACAATTTACAGGAATCTTAAATACAGAAATATTGTATCATATATATTGACAGTTATTTACATGGACAATTTTCCAACTATATATTATTATATGTAGTTATAATTCATTTATTACATATTACAGTTTAATATA
>NW_009603422.1:0-27952 GCF_000690535.1 Cariama cristata
CCACACAGTCTCACTCCTCTCTCCGGCCGCAGTTGTGTGGCATTTATTAACCTTTCTTCAATATGTTATCACCACCATTGCTCAATTTGGCCAGCAGTGGGTCCGTCTTGGAGCTGGCTGGCATTGACTCTACCATCGGACATGGGGGAAGCTTCTGGCATCTTCTCACAGAAGCCATTCCTATAGCCCCTGCCAGCAAAACCTTGCCATGTAAACCCAATACACCTACACAGATACAGATATGTGCATGTCTGTTTGGTTAGTTTCTGGGGAAGTTCCTTGAACTGTTATCTTTGTTCTCACTGCTGATTTTATGGTAGGGCTCTATTTTGGGTACTGTTTCTTCTTTCAGTTGTTAGAGTCACTCACTTCTACACTTACTCTGAGTAAATGAAAGTGGCTGTATTCACTGGCCTTAGTAAAATTCAATACAACCTATATCGTTATTTTCTATTTGTATTGCTCTTAATACAGCTTGGGCCTGATACAGTGAGGCACTGGAAAAACATTTAATATAGTTCTTGCATCCTAACAGAGGTAAGGAACAAAAAACTCCTGTAATCTGAAGAGATGGGTCACTTAAAATGTGGGCATCAGAAGAGTTATGAAAGATAAAGCACTAGAGGGCAGAGATTAATGGATGAATTTTCAGAAGATTGTAAATTCTCTCTTTGGGACCTGAACAAAGTGGCAGGGCTGTTTAAAACTGTTGTGAAGCAACTACCTTTAAAATAAAGCTTTAAGTGACATACTAACATCAAGCCAGAAATCAATAGTAAACTAAGGAACTGAATTCAGATTTTCTGAGTCCTAGATAAGTACCTACCTTTCAATTATCCAGACAGAATTGAAGTCTTTGGCAAAACCCCTATTATCTTCAAAGGGACAGTTTTCATTCTCAGTTTTTCCATGTCTCTCTTTGAATACAGCACAAATATCCCACATATAGTGTATAGAAGAGAAGAAAAAGAACCATTCTTGGAAGGCAGCCTGCACCTTACAGTGCAAAATCCTTTGCACTGAGGGCACTGTGATGGTGAACAACTCACTTTTATATTACTGAATATTAATTTTAAAGTTGCTCTCTGCCTCCCTGCCTGTGTTTCTCCCTCCTGTGTATGTCCGCATATAGGTAGCATTCTCAACAAAAGCAATATACCAAACAGTATTTAATCTTATAGCTTTTGCTTGCCTTCATTGTGGAATATGGTTTGTTCTGGGTAATGCACAGTAGCTTTGTTGTCTGTCAAAAAGCTGAGAAATTTCTTCTGATGGAGAATAAAATTGATTCACTGGCAAAAAGCAGTCTTACTTCTCCAGCCCAGAAAACTTCAAAATGTCATATTTTGCTGAGAGAAGAAAAACATGAGAAAGGGGAAAACTGAATAGAAAACAAATTAATCTTTGTCATGAAGATTAGAAAGAAAAAGAAGAATTGATCTTAAAGGAAAAACAGAAAGAAAAGAAACTTCACCTTCTTTCCCCCAAAGCATCAGACATTCTGGAAAAAAATGAAAGCAGCAGTCCTGGAACCCTGAGCCCTTGTTGCCGTTCGGTGAAGTCAACCCGAGGCAGAGGCAGAAAAGAGCTGCAGGCTGTGCAGGAGGTTTGGTAGGGACTTGCTATGGGTCAGCTCATGTGGGCACTTTTGCAGCAGTTACAGATGTTGTGGGCATGGGAAAAAATGCCTCTGAGTGGGTCAGTGAGGGTTTATGAGTTTATAAAACTAAGCCATGGCATGTGTATTGAGACCAGGTCACTGGTCACCTCCAGCTCCTTGTGAGTCTGTGTTTCCAGCCCTGGAGCGGGTACAGGCAGAATGAGGATGGGGGAGTTAAAGTGCCACTGGTTCTACCTGCTGCTAAATCCATGCTGTTAGGATATATTGGTGGTTCAAATGCCACTAAAATCCCTCAGAGCATCTATAGACTAAACCAATCCCCATATTTGGTGTCTGGCAGGTATCTTCTCCAAGGTCAGACTGCCAGGGACCACTGTGTATTTTTTACCTTTATTCATAGTGCAGGATTTGCTGCCTTTTCCCACCAGCATTCACTAACATCACCTAATTATTCCCTGATGTTGGACAGATTGTGCTGTCTGTGCTTTCAATCTCGCCTGCTCTTTTTATTGCACACCATAGTTGGTAGCACAGTATTAAGTCGTAGGTTCATTGGAGGGGCTGGGGAGTGCTTCGCAAGCAGATGTACACAGGGACACAGAAGGTAGCTCTGCAGTGGGTCACCCTTGCTTAAGCATCCCTATCAAGGCTGTCAGTGACAGTAAGGTGAGCTGCTTCCGTGATCCTATTCTCCACATCGCTTGGTGCCGGAAGGTAGCACTGCAGTGGGTCACCCTTGCTTAAGCATCATCAAGGCTGTCAGTGACAGTAAGGTGAGCTGCTTCCGTGATCCTATTCTCCACATCGCTTGGTGCCGTGGGGACAAGTGATGCAACGATTGTCCCTGACTGAAAAAGGCTTGTAGGTAGAATATCAGGGGAGGCATGGCTGCAATCTAGAGAAGAGAGACTCAGAGGAATGACATCATCTGCATAGCCAGTGCGCCGAGCACAAGCAGAACAAACCAGCTTCTTGATAGTTTGTAATAATTTTTTTAAATGTCTTTTTTTCTGGTAGGGAGAATATTCTTATTACCCAATGCCTTTAGTCAAGGCTTTGCTAGTGTTGCACAGCCTAGCATTAATTTTTTAAAAAAGTGTTGCACAACCTTCCATCCTAAGTTGAGCATTGTGCAAGCTCCAAAACAACCTCTCTGTATCTGTGGTCTTCAGCCTTTTAAAATTCTTCATCAAATTACCATTGCTGTCAAAATATAATTTGATTTCATCTAAAGACAGATAAACCTAAAGTGTGATTCTCAAATGATGTGGATTGCTGTGATTTAGTGAAGTTAGTGTGCTAATTTAAACTCACTGTCCCTAAAATTTTAGCTCTTATTGTGCAGAATTTTCTTCCTGGTAAAGGCATTCTGCAACGGCCAGCACAGCCTTCATTGTCATTCCAGTCGGTAATAAGAAAAGTTTGAACATTGTTATTTGATTGGCATCAGGTATCTTATATTTTATTTCTGAGGGTTTATTGATGTCTTCAAGTTGCAGTCATGTCTCCTAGACAATTCACACTTTCAAATCAAATGGCACTATACTCTTGGCAAAGTGATTATAATAATATTTTTACTGGTCTTTGGATATGGAACCTTGCGGCTATGATCATCTTATGTTAAAGTCTAATAAATCTACTTTTGAGAAATTATTCTTATTTTTCAAATAAGTTATTCCACAATAAAAATCAATTTAGTTGTGCCTAAAATTGAAAACAAGGAAACATTAAAAAGGGAATTGAAAAAAAGCAACTATCCATTTAACTGTGGTGGTTCTATAGTTCATCAGTCATGATATGAACTTCATTTTCTCTTGAAACATCTCAGATCTGACGTGTGCATTCTCAGAGATTTTTCTGTTTTGAGATAAATATCTGGAGCGAACAGGAGAGACAACTGCCAGAGAGGAGCTTTCTGGAAGTTTGCACAAATGAGCTGCACCTACGTCCTTCCACTGTGATTAGCTCAAACGTTGTCCCAGAGAATCTGTGCCATCCTCAGCGTCCTCAGGCTGTCCTTGGGGCAGGGACCGAGCTTGTAGAGGACAAACATAAGTGGAAATGAGGCGTAGTTGTGTACTGTGAATTAGGACTTGCAAGAAGTGGCTGGGTGCGTTCCTACTCACTCTTTGAGCCCTGAAGACCTCCTTTTTGTAGGCTGTTTGACATAGTAGGTTTTACTCATGGAAGAACCAAGGCTGTAGCTTGCACTGGCATCCCAAGATGCTGAAACACGCTGGTTTCAGTGAAGTGTGCAGTTTGGTGTCAGTGTATGCAATGTTGACTACTATATTCTTCCATCAGCAGTCTGCTTTTGCTGTGTATTTTCTCCACTTTGCTGCTGCTTCTTTGCTCTGCCTCCTTTTTTTGCAGCAAGGCTCGTATTCAGCTGCCCCTGCAGAAGCTACCAAGAGAGACTCGAGCTCTTGAAACCTCAAGAGTCTCTAGTAATTTTTTAGTCTTACATAATATACACATAATTATACATGATGATATAGATAAGAATTAAATTACACCTTTTTAAATTGATTTGCCATGTAAACCTGAACCATAGTATAATGCAAATGAAATACGAAAAAAAATTTCTTTCCAATACTTTAAAGGGGATTTCAGGGCAAAGAGAAAAAAATTCAAGCACACAGAAGGGTGCAAATCATCTCAGTTTCTCTTATGAGCAGTGCAGATGTCTACACTTAAGCTGTCACCTTGGCCCCACTTTTTAACTGTGATAAGTAACAGATGTTTTTAAATCAGGATTCTCTTTAGTGTTTTAAAAGTCTCCTAATCAGCTGCAAAGGGATCCCAAGGTGATTTGCTTAAATACAAGCACCTGCAGTTTCAGGTGATGCTCCACTCTAAACTTCTCAAGCCAGATGTAAGCATTACTGACAAAAAAAACTGGCTGGGAAGATGGGGCTGGCATTTGATTCTCTCGCCTAGCCCAATTTCTCATTATTAGACAATGCCTTTTTTAAAAACTTTTTTTTTTTTCTTCCCATCACAAACACAAGGTTTTGAGGTTGTTTCCATTCTCCTTCTCCCTGTCAGAGGACGCCTCTCATCTATGTCTCATGAGTGAGACACGTGAACTGCTGACGATGGCTTAGCCCATGGACAGATGCATGGACAAACATCACAGGACTGACTTTCTGCTGGTATGTGTGAGTACCTGACCCAAAGCCAAGCGACATGTGAATGGAAATCCTCCTAATATCATCCCTGAGCTTTAAATCAGGCTCATTGTCTTGCTGACCTACAGGAGACTAAAAGTAATGATTATTTATAAATATCGTCTTTAGCCATGCTGAGTATATGTATGACTGTCATAATACACACACAAAGTGTATGTATTGTTAGGGAAGCGGCAACATGAAGAGCTTATTCACTGACCATTTCTTTCGAGAAATCCAGGTTCAAATACCATCTCTCTGCAGATGCGGCAAAGGATGTACCTTGCAAAACACTCCTGTCTGCTTAGCATAATGACAAATGCAATACATCTGGTGTATATTTAACAAGGAGATTGGGAAGATGATTCAGTGATTAGAAAAATGAATTGTAATGAGACTTAGTTTTGTACTGAGGATCCCCAGGGATGCTCTAGCAAGAGCTGAGTGTCAACTCTATCCCCGCAGTGAGGAGGACGTTGTTGAAAACCAGGCATTAATCCCCTCATTCCATTACAGTTACTGGGCACCTGCAAGTGTTCTGATAAGAGTGAAAAAATGGGTAAGCTAATAAATTTCATTTTTAGTTACATTTTCTCTAGACAGATGCTTACATTTACCTCACTTTTATTAATAACATCGCAAAAAATGTATGTGTCCTGCAATGTCTTGTCATGTGAGGATGATGAACATAACATGTCCTTTTCTTCTTTAAACTCTCTCCTGCATTGGAATCAACATCAGGGTTTTTATTTACATTTTGTGGCTTTTTTATTTTAAAATCTTGCTCACTAACTTAGTCAATTAGCAGATGTCATTGTAGATCAAGGCCAAGGAGATGCTTTTTTAAAATGCAACTTACAAAATGGTTAATCCTCTTACCTTCTTGTTGCAGCTTAAATATTCACATATCTTCATTGCACATTCAGTTAGACAACAATAGTTTCCCAAAGAAAAGCTTAACAATGGCCTGTTGCCAAACTAATTGTTTGGCCAAGTACAGGAACAAGATGGACAAGCCAAGTAATCATCCTAGAACACACTGGTCCCAAAGAGAGCCCTGTGTTTACAGGGACCTGCATCTTCCAAAGGTAATTTGGAAATGTTTCCTATTGTGTATTTCAATAGAAAATAAAATGTAGTTTCTAATTTACTTTCCACAAATAAGAGTCTTAAAATGTTGACAAGCTCTGTAAATGCTATCTGCTTGGGATGTGCTCTGTATGTAGTGATAATATGGGAAACTTCTTGCGGAAAGTTCTAAAATCTTAAACATTAATCCAAAATCAATGGAACTCCCTTTGCAGAACCAGTCTGTTTTGTTTTGGTTTGGTTTTTTTTGGTTCTGCAAAATGTGTGATTTTTTTTCTAGTTAATACTGGAGAGAACACAGAAGTCACAAGAAAACTGGCACACACTCCAGTGTGAGCAGGAGAGCAGGGATTCAATTCACTAACCAGCCCATTACAGTGTTCTGCAAGGGCTCAGGAGGTAACTTATTGTTTCCAAAATAGTTTGGATTTTTTTCCTGCAAATCTCAGCTGCAGAAAACCTGCATGACAATTCCATAACGTTATATTGCTTTGCACCTGGAAACCAGATAACTCTTCTACACTAACTTGTCTTGATACATAAGGCTGGGCTTGTAGCTTGGTACACAGGGTGAGGGGCCAAACTGTGTCCTTGCAGCCTTCTTAAATATTCCTGACTCTCCCTATTCTTATAAAACTACATCATTGGTAAAGCCAGAAAACTTCTTGCTTTCATTTTCCCTTGCTTCCAAGCACTCCAAAGCCCTGACACACTCACCTCTCTTTTCTGTGATGATTTTACTGTGTCTCTTTTGTTGTTCTGTGCTTATTCCACACATTTATGGCATTCTGATTCCAGGTTCGGGTAGCTTTCACATTGCAGAATACAGATTTGATATGTACAGTGTGAACATACCCCTTGCTTTCTTCCCATGCTCGTTACTTACTTGTAGTAAGCTGTTTGATAACCCCAAGCATTACCAAACACACTTGAATACCACTATACAGGATATTATACCCACATAAGTAGGTAGTACTGATTCTGTAAATCTCGCCGTGTAAATAGAATATAGGAAGGACCAAAAAAAAAAAAAGTGGAGCAAAGAGATGAAGTGACAGCAGCAATGGTACCAGCGTGGGAAACAATTGCCAGAAGCTGTGGTTCCTGCTCTGCTCTGCTGACTGTGGCTGGTTCCTCCTGCTTTAATTCCTTGACTATCGTAGATGTTCATCTATTATCTCTAGTTGTGTCACTTTTATATATAGAAAATGTGTCACAGGTGCAGGGGAGGATGCTTACTTAAAACTGGGTGAAGCAGAACACTGTGTTTAGGTGAATGTAGCTCAACTTTTGTCACTGAAAGATTTTTTTTTTTTTTTTAAAGATTTTGCAAGTTTGAAACAGGTCTGAATTTTAATAGTAATCCCAAAGAGATTTGGGTTAAAATGTGATGTGATCAGGTATGAGAGAAGACCTTGGTCTGCTGTCTTCAGTGGCTTTAGGGAAGGAAATATTTTGGTGCCTGTTGCTCGGATTGACACTTATAAGATCAAAAAACGTCGCCAATAACATACATTTGGCCTGAGGATATAACAGGTCTTCAGAAACAGTGTTAATTAGTCTCACGGTGCCTTTCTGCGTAGTTAGTGCAAGCTTTTATTATGCTTATGTTGCAAAATACAGTGAAACACAGAGGGTTAACTTACTGCTCCAAGACCATTCAAATAAGTGGCAGAAACGGCAATCGCATTAACCTTGCCCTTGCCTAACGTCAGGGCCCTGGAGGCACCAGTGGACCTCACTGGTCCTGGCCAGCCTCGCATGGGGCTCACCTCACCCCTGCCCAGAGGTCCAGGACCCCATTTCAGCTCAGCCAGGGGCCCTCAGTTTGTGCTAGAGCTGTGTTGTATGTGTGTTGGTCGCCAGCTCTGCTCCTCTTTGGCTCACACTGCAGACCTGTCTCCAGCCCCACCTCCTGGATGGACCTCTCTGACCCACTTTGTAGCCTTGTCTCCAGCCCTGTCTCTGGCCCCATCTCGTTTTGCTCCTGACTTGGCTCCCCGGAGAGACTTCAGCCCTGGTTTATTGCTTGCCATGTCTGGGGCTGTCAAAGGACCCTGTTACCAGTCCTCGGGTCTCTGCCACGTTCGGGTCCCTCAGGACTGTACCTGGTCAGTGAGGACATGGCCTGTGCTGGGGTCACTCTCAGCTCTTGGCTTCCCTTCCCTTCAGCAACAGCTGGCCCTCCCTGTGCCCAGGTGCCTAAATCCCATTTTTCCTCATGTCTTTCCATTGTACCATACTGTTAGAATATTTTTTTTAAATTTGCATGTGGAATATGAAATTATTAAAATATATGGGAAAATAATGGATTTGCTAAAGCAGTGCAGGCTTGCGTTATATTATTCTTGATTTTTTTTTTTTTTTCCAAGTTCAAATTTCTTCTGTGGTAGAAAGCTTTAAATTTTATTTAAGACATTCATTGTTTGTTTTTAAGATTTTCCAGCCAGATAGCTTATAGTGTAACCAGGGAAGCCAATATTACCACAGTTATTGAAGATGTGGGTGTTGGCTGTGTATGTCTCCTGCAATCTTAACCTGGAGGGCACTTCCAGTAGCTTGCCTGATACAGATGTTGCCTGGTTCCTCAGCAATAGCTTGCAGGCAGCTGTTCCTCCTCTTGAGGAAGACCAACTATCCACACAAGGACACTTCACTCCAAGGCGTATTCTATTGCAGTGTCCTGGCGCAGAGGGTTCAGTTGGTGGTGCTGGACGGAGAGTTGTATGTGGACCTGAAAAGACCATGCATGATATCCATGAGGCACTTTTGCCTGAGAGGGATTTAGCACAGGCTCTAAATAGTCAGGGCAAAAGGAATCTGTAGTTATTTTAACAGATAAATAGCTCTCAAGTGTTAAAATTCAACACTGAACAGCCACCGCAATGCTTTGTGCATCGCAAAGGCATTGCCCTAGCACAGTGAATGATTGTTTTGGTGTGAAAAGGGAGCACTTTCTATGATATTTGAGAAAACAACTCAACCCATGAGCGAAAACAGGTCACTGCTTAGTCTATGGAAAGGGGAAGGGAGTTGCAAGCTGGATGACAAATAGATTTGACTGGGAAATGTTTCATTCTTTCCAGGAAGGCTTTAGCTTCAAACGCATGAGAAGATTAATCTTTATTGTCAGTTTTCTTTGAAGTGTTTTAGCTTTTCATTAAGAAGAAGAAATATTTTGTCAGAATAGTGATTCCATTTCTGAAACTATTTTCTGTTGGGAAGACTGATAGGAAATTTTTGACTGGCTTCATGACAGACAGCTACTGTGTTCTTTAATGAAATCAAGCCTCTTGTGAACACAAAGGAAATGTTTGCTACAAAAAAAAAAAAACATCACTTGTAAATAAAGAAAATTCAGTTCAAGGTATTTTTGTGAATCTGTCCTATTTTCATAGATGTGGAGGAATAGGCATGAGAAGAAAAAAATTCTTGACACACAAGCAGGCTGCAAGTATTTATGTTTACTGGTAAATTACATGAATCCTTGCCCATTACAGGAGGGAAAACCTGAGATTTGGAGTGATTTAGAGCATGAGCGTGACCGTGTCTCATGCATTCCAAGAACCTTGTTGAAAACAAAGGGAATACCAAGAATGGGACCGTCTACAGGTGTCTTGTCTAAAGTAGCAAGAAAAAAACCTGATGCCTTCTGATTTTTCTGCCTTGAGATCCCATGTTCTGCTTCCTGTATACTCTTATGAAGCCTGAGCCAGATCTTTAGAAAAACAATTCAGTGCAGGACAGTGCTGTATTATTTATTAATGTACTCACCATATAAGAGGATGAAGCCAAAGCAAGAAGAGTATTCTCTAGGTTTGGCCTGAAAATTCCCTTTTCAAAAAAAAAAAAAAAGCTCCCAAGGTAAATTAAAAGAGCATAAAGCAAGAGCAATAAGGCACTCCACAGAAATTTTTATAGGTCCATTACTGTACACGCTTCAAGGCCTTAAATGGAACAAGGCCTTGTTGATGTGCATGGAATAACTATAGAAAATATGCCCGCTTGTGCCTTATTGTGTAATTAAATGCTATATAAATTATTGATGTACCACAATGGCACACAGGAGAATATATATAAAAAAAAGAGTATTATAGGAAACCATTGGTTCAAACCAGCTGTCTCCTTCTACAGAGTAGCTGATGTTTTCACCTCCTTAAAGGAAGCTAAATGATGTATGCATGAGAGAAGGAGCAGACAGCCAAAAGCAATACAATTAGTATTTTGCTGCTGTGTTTTTTAAAGCATAAAATTGCCATGGATAGTGCTGCTTAGGGGAAAAAGTTTATTTTCAAAATTCAGTCTCAATGAGAGGATATTTTGCAGCTGAAGATGGTATTTTTCAGTTGAGATTCTACGAACAGTAATGAAGATCAATGGGATCCACCTATTTACATCTTTAATAAGTCTCATCAACTCAGTTTAAATGAGTGTAACAGCATTATGTTAATTTATATCTCTTCCAAATCCTATCTGTTTATAGTGGATTAAGAAGCACGGAGTTGTTACAATGGAGTGGTCCGAGATGACTCAGACAGTGAGACTGATCTACCCAAGAAAAATAGAGGCACTCCATTTAAGTCATTAAAACAAACAAAAAAACCCTTCTGGTATATAGATCTATGACTGTCTTGTCCACAGAAACTGAGAATTGTAGTAGAAGAACCATCAATTTCTGCAGCTCCATTGTTATAATTCAAAGTATCGTGATTTATTATGCTGATGTTGAATTCAAATTCTGGGCTTTCCAGCAGTGAGACCTGCACCCACTTTGCATTCTGATCGGCAAGTCAAGTCTGAAATAGTGCGTGCCAAGAGGAACTCAGCACAGCTGCCACCTCTGTGCCAGCTCAGATGCTTGACTTCAAGTTGCGTGTTAGACATTGCTGGATCCAAATGTCCAAATTGCCGAAGTTCTCTTCTTTAGAAAACCTCAGCCTGAGAAAAGTTTCAGGTGTCACAGCCTTCACCTGAGTTTGTTTTTTTTCCTCTCCTTCTGCTGGAATTTATTTGACTTCTGAGAAACACAGGGATGGGCAAGAAAGAACAATTAATTAGGGTTATTTGCACTCAGATAACTGTCATCGTAAAGGATTTGCTAACACATATCTTTCTGCCCTCCACAGGATACAATCGGAATTATCCATTTGTATCCATGGACTCTGACATTAATAGTCAAGAGATTCAGTTCACAACATGATTTTTTTTGCCTGAAGTTTGTCATAGGAAAACTTAAATTTTGATATAATATTTTTCATAAGGAAATAAAAATTAAACATTTTTTTTCAGATTGCTTTTAGCCAAAATGTCCTTCTAATGGCTAAATACATCAATAAAGTCCATGTTTCTGTAGCATTGACTTTTGAATCAGTCACAGACAATGGAGTGCATTTCTCTGTAGCACATTTCCTTTTGGGATCTCTGTTACCAGGGATCTATTTTGTTTGCTTATGGATATAGGTCTCTGGAGACTAATAGATAATGTGTTGATTTTTGTCTGACTAGCTGTGAGATTTATCAAGGGCGCTGGGGTTATTTTGATAGTAGCCCAGGGAATATGGTCAGGTGAGGCAATGGAGACAGACGAACAGCTTATACAAACCAACAGCTGAAACAAAACCATTACTAAAATTGAAGAGACTTCTAACAATGATTTACATATGTCCTATGAAACAAACAGTATCTGTCAATATTGTGAATTTCAAAATGTGTTATTTTGATGATGCACATCAAAATAAAAAGCCAACATTTCCAAATTCAGTCAGTGAAAAAAAAAAAAAAAAGAGAGGAGAGCTTTGTCTTTTTTTTAATAAATCTAAATGTGGAAATGACAGAATTTCCCTAAACTGTTCAGGTCTCTCTTTGTTTTACTCCTCTGTGTAACAGATCTTGACCATACACATTGCAGGGGACAGATACTTGGCTTTCAGCTCTAAAAGCATGGGGATCTACCGCTGGTCTAACAAACCCTTTTGAATACTCACTGTGCTTGCTGTGGCCATCTGTCAGTGATACCCAAAATATTCTTTCCATTCAGACATGTTTTCAAAATCCCATTCGTTTCTGAAAAGCAAGACCCATCTTTTGCCTTTGTTCTCTCACTGTATTTCAAAATGGACAAAGTGTATGATATAATAAAACCCAGAGGGTATTTCTAGATGACAGATTCTGTATGACTGCACAAGTTTACAAATAGTGGTTGGATTCTATTAAAAATTGTCAAGCTGCTCTACATCATGTTAGGTTTGGAATGGTAATGGTTAATTCAGTGGGCTATACTTTGCTGTCCATCACTGCTTACTGAGGCAGGCTTTTTTTTCTGGTGAGAGGCAACAAAATTCCTTCCTTTTTAGTCAGTTTTTGCTTTTCTCTTTTTTTCTTCAGAACATTTGATAAGTCCCAGTCCTTCAGCTCAGATTTTGAAGTGAGTTCCCTTGGAATCAAATTTGGTGGGGATCATTGCCATTCCTGAGGAGACTGGGGAAGAGGATATTTGGCAATAGGATGTAGGGATTTTTCTTCCTTTGGAGCTCATATCATGGGATACTTGAACAAACTGGTGACCACTTTTTTCAGGGATTCTAACACTGTGCTGTGCTTGTGCATAGAAGCAGTAAAATCCAGTTCCCTGTAATAATAATTAGAAAATCACTATGACAGTTGCAAGCAATTGTGTTTGTAAGATTACCAGATTCTAAAGTTGGTGACATTTCTGCTCACTCTCCTTTATTTTTATCACAAAATCATATTTGAGTCAATTGTTTGCTCTCAAAGGTGAAATAATTGTAAGAACTTAATTTCAGGGGCGGAGAGGAAAAATTAAAATGAAAAGTTAAGCAAAAATAGCAGCATTTATTTATTATAATTCTACCGCTTTCCCCCTTCCCACCACCTTTTTTTTACAATCTGAGATTTGGGAGAAAGGAGGGGCTGATTCACGTTCTTCAGGGTGGTTGGCAATATGATCACTGCAGAGTGTTAGATGTTCAAAGCCTATGCACAAGAGAGAAAGAGTGAGTAATTCAGTGGTGTTTCTTCTTACGCTGAACACTCCACATCCCCCAGGACTGCAACAGTGCTGGGCAGCCAGAGGGTTTCAGGAATCGGTGGCTCATTCAACTGGAGCACAAGGAAGATAATCAGAAATAAAACTGAGATAATAGTGGTTTTTCCACACGTATGTCATGGGGAAAAAGAATTATCCACAGATGGGTGCTGGAGAGATTTTCAAGGATGGTAGGGGTGCAAAGGCACCAAGGTGTCAGGAGTGAAAGGGCAGGCAGTGGAGGTAGTGTCCTGAGTTTGGTCTTGTGGGTGCAAGACTGAAAGAAGGGAGAGCTTTAGCTGCTGGATTTGGGAGGCTGCAGGCAGCAAGCCTGGCTCTCTGGTAGCATGACTAAGATGAACTTTCAGCAACAGCCATGAAGGCTTTGAGGCACCAGAGGGTAAAACAGTGACCTGTCCCTGATTAAGGAGAGCTGAGGAATTATACAGCATCAGCTCATGCACGACCTCCTGGATGAAATGGGTGGCCTTCTCCTTAGATGAGTTCATAGTAAATATTTTGGTAGTGTTTTAAATATCTTTTACTCCTATGCAAGGAAGTAATAGCATTATTTCATCCCATGAATAGTAAAAGCATCCCTTGGAGATTACAAAATCCATTTGAGGGATGCTTCTTGCGGTCCCCTGTGCACAATTTTCCCTGACCTCTAGCTTGCAAAAGAGGGTTGTTGTTAATTAATTCATTAATAGTTTGATAATGAAGTTGTCTGTCATGACTGGGTGTTGTTTCAGTATTTGACAATGCAGCATTAGTTCCCACCACCATATTCTTGGGAAAAACTGTGACAGAAAGCTGCCTCTCCCCTGCCCTGTGACTTTTGTGTCCCCATGTGCCAAATGCTGATGAGATATTTTTCTTTTAGCATTCAAGGTAGGATGCTAATTTGGTTGTTCTCATATTCACCTTTTAGTTAGTGTTTTGGTAAAAATAACATCAGCTTTCCATCAACATTGACTTTGCTGCAGTGTCTTTGCGCTGTCAGTTTTATAGTGTAATATATGTGGCAAAAGCTTTCAATGTAGAGAAAATCCTGCATGAAAATGTAAGTCAGATATTTCTCAGATTCTGGCCCAGTGAAGGAAGGAAGAAATTTTCTTCAATCTGTACTATGAAGATATGTTTTTACCTTCTAGTTAGTTGCTTTCCATGGGGCTTTCAAAGGAGAAGGCAGAGAGATTGATTCTTTGTCACTTTTCAAAAGATCTTCATTTAAACTGGAAACTTTTGGAGGGAGGCACGTATTTTTTTTCTATGCTGTTTACACAATGTAGTTCGATGTGGAAAATATGCCCTGGCCAGTGTAACTCCAACCTCTGATCAGGTTCCTCAGTGTTGTAGCAGGGATACTGATCCAGTCAATGGCAGAGTCCCACCGACCGCTCCTGCAGTTGCACACATCCAGGACCACATTTTCTGTGGTGGTAACATAAAGTTCCTTTTTTTCATGTGCATAGTTTTTTATAACTTTTTCTTCTGAAGAATAAAACCCACAAACACAAAAACAAACCTACAACAAAACACAGGAGCAATGATAATTTCAGAATTGAGGTCATTTTGAAATCACATCTATCCGATATATGTCAATAATACTACAACAACTTAATCTTTTCAAATGGAGCCACTTCACATGTATCACTATATTGCAGCAGAAAAAAAAGAATATTTTCTAAGAATAAATATTAGCTGAGGCTTATGTATATAACACTTGTGACATGGAAAACGTACCTTACTGTTTAATATTTCCTATCAAATTTAATTTGTGTTTGATTAGTAGATAACTTGGGTATAATGAATTTAGTAACATATTGTTCCTTCTGTCATGTGGCAAATAATGTTGGGCAATAAGTCACTTGAATGATGTTATACTAATTAAATTGCTGTATTGCCATTTATACTAAGTAACCATAAAATGGTACTGGTTTACATTCAGCAAGGTTCAGATACATCTTAATGTTAGCAAATGTGATTTTGTGATCTGCATTGGTCTCTCAGAGATTTTTTTTCTGGTGTCTTAAGAAAAATCAATCTTGTCTAACATTAGGAACTTGTGTGGACAAAATGGCAGAGCACTGAATTCAGAGGACCCAAGTCCCCTTCTGTAAGACCTAAATGACTTCCCTTCCCCATGTGTAAAAGGGGAGCAAAGATACTGATTTATTCTGTAAAACAATTTCAGATTCATGGAACAGCTGTTAATAGGCAAAAGTCTTTTCAAACAAAATGTTCCTGAACTACTCTCAAGGCCAGGAGAAGGAATTCCAGCACCCCAGGGGCAGAGGTGCATCCTCTCTAAAACTGCGTCACTTGCATGATATAAAAAATGTACTGGGACAGGATAGGATGGGACGTGTGAAGTCAGGTGGGTACAAAGCCTTATCCCCTGTGTGCTACAAAATCTTACAGGCAAAAACATAAATCTGATTTTCAGTGGCTTCATTCTTGGTACAAAGAGTAGAGTAGTTGGATGAAACCTCCTTAATGTGTCTCTCTGGTAAGAAAAAAAAAAGGTGTTTTTGGCACTGGCTGCCACCAACACATCAGTCTTTTGGGTGTAAATGGCATATCTTGTAGCCAGACACCCTTGGTGCCGTGCAGTCATACGTCACAGTCATGACCGTGGTGCTACGGTCTGGCCATACTCTTTAAAATAGGGGGCTTGCTGAAAAGAGGCTGTGTAACAGTAGTACAGATTTCTGCCCACTGTGTGCTCAGGGTCCTTTGTGCTGAGGACAAGACAGGATGGGGGGACAGGGGGAGGTAGCAAAGCAAAGGAAAGAATAAATTTACAGTTTCTTCCCTTAGCTCTGCAGAGCCCAGGGAGGAAGATGGTTGCATCCCTTCCCACGTGTGACCAGCTGACTCATCGCCTTGTGCCTGTCACTCGGACATCTGCCGTGGCTGAGTGTGGAGTTGCACTGGAGTTGGCGAAGATGTAATATGGGGATAGTGGTGTTGCTCAGGGGTCACTGCAAACAGGAATACTCGTAAGGGGAGGAATATAACTTGATAGCTGGTCTCCAGCAAAGTCCACTCGGCTATCTGGTGGCACTAAGCCCATATACACAATATGCTGTTGAGAGATGGAGAATTCAGGAGTCCTGATGTCATTGTTTGTGATGTTGTTAATCAGGATATGCAAGTACACTAAGGGACAATTGACTTCACCTAGTTTGAGCCCTTCAAGTGCTAGGCATCCAAAGACAGGCTTCTGCTCAGGTTATTGGAAGAATATCATGGCCAGAGAATGGCTCAAGCCATCCTAAGACAGACAAGACACATATACAGGATGACTCTGTTTTACGTGGGGGCTCTTTTGTATCTCTTTTGCCCAATGAGGCTTGTGGATAACTAGTTTAGACAAGATGACTCAGCTGCAGCCTTTTGTGTTTGAAGCTAGAGGAGATGAATTTCCCCTTAGGTAACTAGAATTTAGCCAGGAGGGTAAATATGATAAAGGGATGCTTTATCCTGAAGTTCCCAACTAAAGAAGTCTGACCTTAAGAACTAACTGCTAATGGAGATCTTTATGTGTTAATTAGAGATGTTTTTTATCCCTGAACAGAGTATAAATTATTGAATGCTCAGTTTTTCTGACCTTATCCAGAAAGAAAACTTTTGGTAATAGGCTGTAATAAATCTATTAATTCTCTTCTCAGAATGATCTACAGCATGATTTTGAAGCCGTTAATTTAGCTGTCATATCTCTTGAAAGCATAATATAAATCTGGACAGGAAAAAAATGGAGTAGGGATTGACTGGTAGCAAGCTGGAGAAATAACAGCCTGAAGTTGAGACAGTAGAAAGGCTTTGTCATCCTCCTGCAGGGTGAGAGGAAAGGATGACTCTGGTGTGAAGCTGCTGCACAAGAAGAAGGTAAGGGTGCAAGGCAAGAACCAGGGGAAAAGAGGGAGAAGGCTGTGTGAGGCGTAGGGGAAATGCCCATCAGAGAGTCTGAGTCTGGCTGCCGAGGTGCCCCACAGCCTCACAGACCAATACAGCCAGACACGTCACCAAGAGGTGAGAAGGATGTGTGGAGCTGAAGTTGTGTGATTGTCAGCATCGATGTAACCACTGCCAGGGACTGGCAACAGATTTCTCTTCTGTTTCATTGTCCATTTGTTTCCTCCCTTCTATTTTCAGTTTTAGGATACTGCTCTTTTCCCGATCCATGATCAACAGGCAGCCCAGCACCCCAAATCAAGGTGGGTCAACAACAGCATAGCAATGTAGGAGTTATAGAATCATAGCATCATTATGGTTGGAAGAGACCTCAAAGATCATCAAGTCCAACCATATACCCAAAGCCACCATGCCCACTAAACCCACTAGACCATGTCTTGAAGTGCCACATCTAAACGTTTTTTGAACGCCTCCAGGGATGATGAGTCCACCACCTCCCTGGGGACCCCGTTCCAATGCTTAAAGACAGTGAAGAGTTATTGTAGTTTTAATAACCTTAAGCTGAGAGTCAGCCACAAAGAGCAGATTAACACGTCCTGGAGTGTCAACTCTGCAAAAGATTTTGCTAGGAGAAGTTTGAGCAGATGAGAATACAAGTTTGGGTGTAGACTTTTGAGTGGAAAGTCTGTAGATGAATAACTGTTAAAACTCAGCACACAACAAATGATTTGTAATAACAAGAATTTATTTTGACTACTTGTTTGCCGACTTTTGCCTTAAGCTGCCTAATGGGATTTTCTTGGTAAGAGATAAAAATTAAGCAAAGTAACTCACTCTTAATGAGCTACATGTAATTGCAGAAATAAGTGGATTACAATGATATCGCTTCTTATTAGAGAAGTACAGAATTCCCATTTCATCCTTCTTGACAGATTAGAAGACTAAAGTCAATCCAAAATAGCTTTTAGATGCCTAAACTTTCACTGACTGCACTGGAAGTATGCGTGGGAGAGGAGAAATTAGATGACAAACACCTATTCAATTCCTGACTTAAAAGTTTAAAGGAATTATCTCACTTCTTGTTTGGAGAAGGTGATTTCATACAGAGTTTTCTATTATGGCCTTCACCACACTGTGAGAAGCAGTTCCTAAGTAAGAATATGCTTATTCTTAAAATAAAGAGGTAAAACCAGATTGAGGCTGGGAACTTTGTTGTAAAGCAATGGTGTGACAAATCATGTTTTCTTGTGGTAGAGAAAGCCTTGTGCCCTGGGCACTTCAGGTGATCTGGATGTGCTCCACAGCCCTGATGTTTCTGGGATGCGTTGGGTTCCTCAGGCAGTCCCTCCTGACCACCAGATACATTTAGCCCCTTGCCTGCCCTGTGGCCACATCCCCACTTGTTGCCAGGGTAGATGCTCAGGAAAAGCCTGCTTTTGTCAGAATAACTCACCTTTGGGAAACCCATGGTAACACAAACCGAGAGGCATAGTGGTGGGGCTAGACGAGGTGCCTTGGCAGGCTCAGGTGGTTCCCAGGCTGTGAGGGGATGATCTTTTAAAGTGTACGTATGGAGGGGCAGAGTTCAGGGTGCAAAAGTGAGTAATTGCATGATGATATGACCAGGGGGTTGGGTTTTTTATTTTGTTTTGGTTCTTTTCTTTTTTTTTTTTTCTCTCCAGGGCTCTGGATAATTCACTAAGAGGTTGAATTGGGGTCAGATGAAGACCCTGCACTAACCCAGCCAAGTGCTGGTGAGCCATAGGAAATCTAACAACCAACTCAGATGATAGCCAGAAACAAAATCTATTTGTAAAGACATATGAGTTTGACTTTAACAAAAAATGATTTTTTTTCCCTGTTCCTGAAAATCCAACATGCACCCTAGGGGATGCTTTACATGCCCAATCCCTGTGCTTTGCCAATAAAGAAGTTATTAAGAAGGAAAGGGTAGCTGAACCATTTGTTTTTTTTCAGAAAATCTAATCACAGACTGAGGACAAATCTTTGAAATGTTACTGAAGGAAGAAATGATTGCAGGCATTAGGCTGTTGGAAACTTGGAAGTAAGTGTCTTGGCCTGTGTGTGGCATTTGCCTGCAATGGGATCTGGTGGCTGTAGTCGCAGCTGGAACTGGGACACTACAGAGCCAGGAAGCTTCAACATGACCGTATACTTTAGGATAATCCCTGACAGCGTGTGCAAGGCTGCAGCCTTCTTCAGTTCAGAATAAACCGACAGCTTGGGATAAGTCTGTACTAAAAGGAGAAAGAAGTATATTATACTTGCTTGTCCTATGGTGACCGTGGTTATAAGAAGACGTTAATCAGTTAGGACCTCTATATAATTGTTGAATAAGCAAAGAACAAAAGAATTGTCTCTGCCCAGTTCACAGCTTTAGTCTGAACACCCTAAATTCTTCCTTATTTTGAGGTGGATGTCTTAAAAAATTACCCTGCACAGATATTTCAGACATCATGCCTCTTAATTTTTCTGTTTAAATGAATAACCTATTGCCAATCACCTCATACGTTATTTTTTGTTGTCGGATTTCCTACATCCTTCAGCTTTCCTTTCTGGACACGTACATCAAGAAAGGTAGTGTTGTATATGTGTACATTGGGCTAGAATTAGCTTATATGATATGCTACAGAAATATGCTTTAGATATGGGAAAAGTATTAAAGGATTAATTCTAAGTTTCTGCATATGTGGTATTTACTCCCCATGCTGCCATAAGCATTGAGGTATGAAAACAGAGAGAATGGTGATTTTTATGAGAGTCTGCACTGAAAACACAATTTTTATTTTGATCACTGTCCTGCTCCATATATAAACAGCATTAAAGTCCTTGCTTCTTGAAATGTGGCTAGTTTTATAGTTAAAATAATCGGAAAAAGAGCATTGGAACAAAGGCACATGTATAATAAGGAGGAATAAATAAGAGTAGAACCCCCGCCCCCCCCCGCTGCTGTACTGCTGTCAGGACATAGCTATAGGAATTTCACAGGTGGTTACTATTGCATTTTATGTTCTGTTGGAACGAGATAGTTTTAAAATGCTAATAATGCTTAGACAGTAAAACTGAGTAGGGTTCCAGCATTAATAAAGCAGGTGGTAATCTTCCCTTCACTCTGACGCATTAGCAAAGTTTATCTACCCTCGCAGAACAAATCACTGGAAATAACACTGTCTTTGACATCAGTTCATTTTCAGTGTGGCCACCACTCTGGAGAGTGCAGTCAGGGGAGCAAAGGATGAGGAAGGAGTAGAGGGTGTGTAGGACATTGGGAATTTAAGAAAAGACATATATAAAACAAGAATTTATTGCTAGTGTGATTGAAATCTTAACAGTCTAATCCAAGAATCAGTAATAGTCCAGTTCTGTTTATTACAGAAAAGAGAAGGAATATTTCAATGCAGAAAAAACTTCAATAATAATATAGTAATGATAGGAATACAGTTAAAATTATTATTCTCACCCTGCTTAATTTCTAGACCTTTTCTGCCTCACCCTTCCCCTGCTCCTTGGGATCCTAAGGTCGATGTTTCATTTTGGTGGTGGTGGTGAAGGAGGGGGGTTATGGCCAGTTGTCAGTATCCAGAGCCATTTGCTGGGAGGAGCAGGTTGTTCATGGTGGTGACTCTCTCTCCCTCATTTCAAGACCCATGTGGGGTCATGTTTATGTGTTTGCTAACACACTTTTACACCTTATTCTTTCTTCATTGCTCTGCAACTCCACATTACATGCAAATTTACTATATATGATGCATTTTACATGTGTTAGAAATGTTCTTTGTTCTGTTACCTGTAAAGCTAGTTTCGTCTAGCTCCGGCTTGTCCAGCTTGTGCAACTTGTGCAGATTGAGGAATGCTTGGATGGAGCAAGCCTGACCAGCCTTTTCCTGAGGCTTTAAAAGCTCAGTACAAAGCTCGTGGCTTCTTAGTGGCAATGGCACTACTATACTACAGGTTTACGTAGCAATAACCCGCCCATTTTGTGCAGTCCACTCCCCTTGTGCAACATCCAGTCATTGAATTAGGGATAATTGAAGGCACGTCCTGCCCACCCTTTTAGTTACCACCTATGGGCCTGTTATGAATTTTCTATATAAACCCCCTTAATATTAGTTATAATTCTGGAGAAGAGGAAATTAATTTTTTCAGAGATAAGTTGACTTAAACCTGCCTTTCTCTCTGTTCTTCAGATCTCTCAAATTAACTGTGTGATCCCCCTGTTAAGTGATGGGTTAAAGGACCAACTAGGTACAAAGAAAGAAAGTGAATTCATTAGGTTTTTCTCATATTGCAAACTCCACGAGAAAGGACCATTTCTTCTGAAATGTCTGTAAGAGACCAAGCACATGAAGCTGCTTATGCGGTTGGAATCTCGTCCAAATTACTTGGCAGGGGACCACTAATAAATCAGGTTAGACAGGTAAACCCACTGTTCCTGTCATTTTTAATTAAATTAGTTTTCAACAATCCTATTTCTATCTGCTGAAGATATTCCAAGGTGTTCAGTGATAAGTCACTCCATCTCGAACAACCACCTGAAGAAGTGGGAAGACAAAATGCAGATGAAGGGGAGCACGGCTCACAAAGGTCCTGAGAATATTTAGTGGTTTTTATGTGATTGTCCCTGGTGAATATAACTTTGATTATCATAGAATCATTTAGGTTGGAAAAGACCATTAAGATCATCGAGTCCAACTGTAAAATTATGCTGAATTGAGACATCTATAGCTGAGCTAGTCATTCATTGCTCTCTTTATGGTGAATGGAGAGAGAAAGGGTTGGCTTTTTTAGGATGCAGTTAATCTCATCCAATGCAGATGCTGTGGGATCTCACAGTACATTCCCTGGTGTGAAAGAAAATTAATGTACTCTTCAGGAAATAGGGGATTTGATTCAAGTAACAGAAGTGTTTCACAAAGTACTGTGCTAGCTCTGTTTGCACAGGTTTCAAAACTCCCGATAACTTCATCAGGAGCAGGGCAAGAACTTTGTGTTTTGTTGCTGTTGTCACTGTAGCGATTATATTTCACTGAAAACTGTTAGAAAGTCCCCAGTCTGAAACCCACCCAGCACTCACGTTAATGTTTGGTGGTGGGCATTGCAGGGAGCACTGCAGCACTTTTTTTCCCAGTGGTCATCTTGCCTTTGAAGTTAGGTATTTCTATATTTGCAGCCTTCCAACCCTCAGCCTGCTCATCTCCTGGTAGAAGGAGTACAAGTCTGTCCTTCCAGCAGAATTGCACCTTCTGCTCTCCAGAAGGCATCTTTGGGTGACAAAATCATTCAAGCCCAGCTGCCAAGTCATTATCTCCAACCAACATAACAAGCTGACACCTGTTCTTTTGTCACATTGCAGCTGGATTTAAATGAGGAGGAAAGGGCTTATGGAAGCCAGCCTTGCCTGTCCTCATTTGCACCCACCACTCGCACACGCAGCCTCCTGATCCATAAACATGGGCTGAGCCTCACGTTCAAGATACTTCAATTAAATAAGCAAAGCATAAAGGTCCAGTCACAGGCAAGTTGCAAGCGTTGTACAAAAATCAAGTGGCAAAGGTAGGATTAGAATTCAAAAGTCAAGGTTAGCTGACAATGTCACACTTAATCCTCTGGAAAATGCTGCTGAATTAAAGCAGTATGTTGGGTGCCACAGTCAAAGGGATTTTCCCAAGCAATAAGGAGCAAAAAGCCTTTTTCCCATAGCTTTTGTTTAATGAATTTGAGTGGGGAAATTGCAGGGGAAAGAGAGAAAGGGTTATGCTTGTAATGAGTTCAGTTTTCCAGGTAAACTTGTGTATAAGGGTGTAGTCTTTGGGATAAATATTCTACGAGTTTTCAGCTCTAGTAGCTAAATGTTGAAATTCACGCCTCGGCGTGTTTTCATGGACATTTATTGTAGGAATTCAAACATCTTTTCTGTATATACTTCAAGATCATATAAAATCAAGTTCAAGATCGAAGACAGGAAAAAGTGTAGAAGTATTTCATGCTTAATAACTCAGTGGCTCAGTACTGCCAATTTAACCTAAGTAACTTTGTATCCTAACTTTACTCAAGAGTATTTTCTTAAAGAGGGTTTAGAAAAAGGCATAGCGTTGTCCATAAGCTGAATGGACCCAAACCAGAAAAGTGTCTTGTGGTAGTGACACTTTCATTCCAAAATGTCTTTCTCTTCTACAATGGTGCAAGGAAAGTGCTATGAAACTGTGCCTTGACCCTGAGGAGGTCTGTAACATCCCTCTCTGCAAATTGATGTGACTTTTTCTTTTAAGGATTGTTTCTGGCTGAAAGGCAATAGCAGTACTTATCCCACCAACAACATTAGTGAGTTAATGTTCTTTGAACTTCAAGCCATGGAGGTAATTGCATGAATGAAGTTCCCTTGCAGATAGAAGCTGTTGGAAGAGACAAGATGTAGCTAGTGGCTAAGGAGTCATGAAAGAGGTACTGTATGCAACAGTCTGTGTCCTGAGAGCATGCATCTCCCAGTGCTTGTGCACCCCAGAAAGGAGGGATTCCAGCATGCACAGTTAGTGCTTGGTTAATTGCTTCAGGACTTTATAAAAAATTTTACTCAGTCCATGCTCAGCAGCAAACTTTCAATGTCAAAATTCAACAGGCATTCATCTGCTTATACCCCTCTGTTTCCTAAGTCCCTCAAGGCTGTCATTCGGCAGCTCTGTCAACTAGGCTAGACTTTAAAAGTGAGAGCTGGGAGTCTGCTTCTCCTGCAGTCTCAGCTGGGACCAAGGAGGAAAAGAAGGAAGGAAAACAAAGGGAAAGAAAGAAGTGAGCTGTGGACTGGGACAAAAACAAGGGTGAAGGAGAAAAGTAGGATGAAACTCTGCCAAGCAGAGTACAGGGAGATGGAGCAGGGGAGGGGAAAAGCTAGCTTAGATCTGATACTATGAATGTCTAGGTCAGAAGACATGTCTGGGCAGGGAAAGAGACATTTTATCTTGTGGTCCTTGGTCTCAACTACTACACAACTTTCAAGTCCTACTAGCAACAGTCTCCCATCATACAGCCTGTTTCCATCCCCAGAGCAGAGCTCTCTGAGGCTGGGTGAGGACTTAGTATAAGGTACATAAGAACTAACCTTGCATGGAGAACTTGATTTTTTTAAAACTCTTAACTTTTCGTCACTAGATTTTGAAACTAAATCATGGTCTTTTGATTCAACTTCGTGCTTCCAATATAATAAGCATAGAACACATCAAACAGTATATTTTTACAGAATTGAAGTGTTGAATGAAGTTTTTTTCCCTCAAATTTTTCCTTCGTTGTGAAGTCTTCATATTTACGTTTCCACCAACACTTAAGGAGCTAATTGATGCAAACAAACAAGGTAAATTTAGTGCCATTAGCATGCCTTAGTGCTAATGACACAAGAGTTATTGTGTTCTAATTAATTACCACATTTGCATCCCATTTAAGATAGCTATCAGAATGTGGTTCAATTCATAGCATGAGGTAACAAGTTTGTGTTTTAGGGTTATTATGGTCAGACAATTCAAAAACATGGATGGGAATGTGAATAAAGAGGGTGGAGAAAATCATTCAGGGACTGACAGACACGAACAGATACTTTATTGGTATGCAAGTTAAGAAAGAAACTAAACAGTAATCTTGGTTTTGTCTGTGACGAAGAAAAAGATCAGGCCTGATTGTGCTGTTTTTACCAGCTTGGTACTCTGTGGATGATCCCAGCAGAACTTTAAGGATTTAATGCAAGTTTCAGAAGGAAATGTATTTCTGGAATGAGGTGAAGAAGGACTATAAGGGGTAAAAGGGAAAAAATCATAGGATTGGTTATTTCTGATGCTCTGAGAATAATAAATTCATTATCTAGTTAATAGTATAGAGTAATTCCAATGTACAGAGCTAATCTGTTCATCAAGCAGGATAAAATCTAATGATTATCAGTAAGGGACTCAGGTGATGACTGGGAGCTCTCATCACAGCAAATCCTATTGCTTTCTTTGAACTATCCCAGTGAATACTGACAGATGCCAGTGACAGGAGGAACTGTTAGAATCGGGGAACATTATATATAGTAGGATTGCGTGACCGGATATTTTTGCTATGTGCTAAATGTGAAAGCTCATATGTTCTTACCCACTAGCCAGTGGCTATGCTGGGGTTTTGATAGCAATATCCTGTTACTTGTACATCTAAATGCTTCCAAGTTGCAGTAATGATCCAGTGTGCTAACAGTCAGGTGGAAAGCACTGTGCCATTTCAGGTGTCTATCTCCTTGCAACCAGGCAATTAATCACAGCCAGGAACCACAATGTGCCCCACAGAAATCATCAGGAGGCATTAAGAGTAATTGGGAATTTCACCTGTTATTTCAGTTAACATACTTAATTCTGAATGCTGGCTAGACAGCATGGTGGGATAGCATCAAACATGGCATTTGCAAAGATGTGCTTTAGACTGCATGAACAAAATGGTAGATTGAATGAAATTGCCTGCTATCTGGATAATTATGGTAGCACTCATCATGACGTTCAGTGAAACATGACTACATTTGGGTCACACTAAGGCTCAGGCGGGGTGTCTCTTTAGGGAGCACAGACGTAACAGCCAGTGCAGGGAAGTGTGTTTCTCCATTCTGCTTACTGACACAATCCCTGCAAATGATTCTATCAGAGCCATGGAACAACTTCTACCGGTGTAACGGCTGAAGGATTAATCCATGGAAGGAAATGAGGCTATGGTCTTGTCTCTTTCTTTTCCAAACTTTTGGGAAGCTAGCATACAAAGCCTGTGCCTTGTTTTGGGGCACAGAAGAATATTTCCCAGTTTCAGGTCTCTAACTTGTACCTGGGTAGTCAAAATCTCTCTCCTGATTATTTTTGAATGGTAATTGTTCCTTCGTGGTAAGTTATTAGGTAATTTTTTTATAAACAACCAGTGGCCTGACTCATTTCCTCAGAATCAGTGGGGGTCCTTGAGTCTGACCGTGATGGACTTCTACCTTATAATTTGAAAATTAAGCATGAAAAGGGTTAGCAGTTTAAACTTAGAGAAAATAGTGAAACATATTTTTTCCCCACTAATGGGATTTAGAAGTCAGGCATGAAAGTAATCAAGATTTTATATCTTTCATTTATAGTATTGTAGTATACACAACAACCTTTTAGCTGAAAAAATATCAACGCAGATGTTAGGTATTAGCATTTCCCTAAAGAGTTCTTTTCCCTCCTTGCAGTTTTCTTCCGCCTAACTTCCACTTTTTTTCCTAACAGATAGAAGATGAAATGCAAAATCATTCCTTAAAATGGCTTTTTTCTTCAGAAAATTGTTTTCTCTTTGGTAATGTGTATGTAGTGCACAGCCCTCTCTTGCTAGTGGTAGATGGCTCAAGGCCTTTGCCTCTAAAGGCTAGTGACGAAAGTAAGTGCTCGGCAGGTATTTTAGTACCAAGAAAGAAGGCAGATTTTCAGAAAGGCTGGGAATTTGGGGTGCTGAACTCCCTTGAAAATCTGATATTAGTGTTTCTATAAAGGCATTTCTGGCCTCAATGAAAGCTGCGGGTTTTTTTTTCGCTCCTGCCAATTCTAGAATTGAAACCTCGAAAAATCCTCTTCTAAATTACCTCTTTTAAAGCCTGCCTGGACCAACATGAATTTTGTCTCTGTTATTGATTTATTTAAAAAGAACTTAATGACTCTAACTCCGGTTTTCAAAGGTACTCATTAATTAGCTAACATTTTAACATAAAACAAGCAGTGGATTGAAGAGGATAGAAATACATTTAACTACTAATGATCACTGGGATTAGGATATGGTACACCATGGGAGGCTTCCAATCTGCCTCTTGTTCAAAAGGCTGCCCTTGGCTTAGAGGAAACAGGAACAAATTCCCTCCAAAACACTGTCCCTTCAAGAGGAAGAGACAGTCTGCTGGGAACTAGCAGTATGTCAGGTCTGTTATTTTTTTAATCTAGGCTAATATTTTTATTACTGACCAAACCATTACAACACCTACTTCTTCACCCTTCCTGAAAAGGAGGAAATTCCAAGGTGAATGAAATATTGTGATTTTGATACTACAGACTCAAGTCTTGTGGGTACAGGTCAGGTTTTTTCTCAGGATGAGTATGCCGAACCTTATGCTGCTGTTCTGGTAAGAGCTATTAGCTGCTTGTGGTGGGTTGACCTTGGCTGGCTGCCAGGTACCCACCAAGCTGCTTTATCACTCCCCCTCCTCAACAAGACAGGCCGAGAAAACACAATTAAAAAGCTCCTGGGTCAAGATAAGGACAGGGAGATCATTCATCAATTACCGTCACAGGCAAAACAGATTCGACTTGGGGAAATTAAGTTACTGCCAGTCAACAACAGAGTAGGGTACTGAGAGACAGGAATAAATCTGTTCCAGTTTAACCCCAGCCAGCAACTAAGCCTGACACAGCCCCTTGCTCACCCCCCCCGGTGGGATGGGGGCGTAAGAGTAAAAGTGAGAAAATTCATGGGTTGAGACAAGGACAGTTTAATAGGGAAAGCAAAAGCTGTGCACACACACAGAAAAACAAGGGATTAATTCCCCACTTCCCATGGGCGGGCAGGTGCTCAGCCATCTCCAGGAAAGCAGGGCTCCATCATGTATAATAGTTACTTGGGAAGACAAACGCCATCGCTCTGAAAGTTTCCCCTTCCTTCTCCTTCCCCCAGCTGTATATGCTGAGCATGACATCACACGGTATGGGATATCCCTTGGGTCACTGGGGTCAGCTGTCCTGGCTGTGTCCCCTCCCAACTCCTTGTGCCCCCCCAGCCTCCTCGCTGGTGGGGTGAGGAGCAGAAAAGGTCTTGACTCTGTGTAAGCCCTGCTCAGCAGTAACTAAAACATCCCTGTGTTATCAACACTGTTTTAGTCACAAATCCAAAACATAGCCCCATACCAGCTACTGTGAAGAAAATTAATTCTGTCCAAGCAAAACCAGCACAAAATCTTAAAACACCTCCCCCCCCTCCCTTCCCCCTGCTTCTTCCCAGGCTCAACTTTACTCTGATATTTTCTCCCTCCTCCTCCCCACCAGCAGCACGGGGGGATGGGGAATGGGGTTTGGGGTCAGT
>NW_009603423.1:0-284 GCF_000690535.1 Cariama cristata
AAACAGGAGATTGTGCACGCTGTAGCCCTCGGACCGGTCTGAATGGGACAAGGTATTAAAACCATACTCTACACGGCAGCTGGGGACCGTGGGCCTACCTGGAGTCTCTGGCAGAAGACCCAAGGCCAACCCTTAGGATTCTGGAGTCAAGGGTACAAAGGCTCCAAGGCTAACTACACTCCAATCAAAAAAGAAGTATTAACAGCCTATGAAGGAGTTCGAGCTGCTTCAGAAGTGATGGGGACTGAAGTACAGCTTTTACTGGAACCGCGGTTACCAGTGCT
>NW_009603423.1:1031-1261 GCF_000690535.1 Cariama cristata
TAGCGCAGTGTGCCCATGACACTTCAGGCCATCAAGGAAGGGATGCCACCAACAGATGGGCTCGTGATCGAGGGGTGGATATAACCATAGACACTATCACACAGGTCATCTATGAATGCGAAACATGCACCGCAATCAAGCAAGCCAAGCGGCTAAAGCCTCTATGGTATGGAGAATGACGGCAAAAATATAAATATGGGAAGGCTTGGCAAATTGACTATATTACACTC
>NW_009603424.1:0-6810 GCF_000690535.1 Cariama cristata
ACAGAGAGCATCTGCCACCCGCTTTAAGAACCGGTCCAGCCTTAAACGGTGACAGTGTGAAAAACTAACATTCAGTTTTGACTCCCCAAAATCACAGGCCCATATCAGTGGATGGAGGCCCCTCTTGAAAGGTGTGGGGACAGTTTTTGGGGAAACTAATGGCTAGACTGACTGAGAAGGTTTATTAAAGTTCCAGGTTTCTCAGACAAGTTGATCTTGCCACTCATCAACTCAGTATTTCATGAGTTATTTTTTGGGCAGAGTGATAGGAAAGCTTGGGCCATTGCATAATGATCATTATTAAACACTGCTAAGGAAATGTGAAAAAACATTTGTAACTAGGCAGTAGTTCACAGACCTCTGGAGAACAAGATGAGAGGAGAAATCGGTAACCCCAAACCCTGCTCAACCTGGTAATAGTTCTGTTTATCTCACACCAGGAATCTGAGGGCAACAGTGAATTATCTGAGCAAAACAAAGTCCCTCTATTGGTGTTTGCAGATGATCTGCTTCCCAGGTCTTGAGACAGAATGAATGACTTGACTGATGACAGCAGAGTTGGTCTGCAAGCTCTCTGGTTTGAGGACAGAAGGAAGGAAGTGTCACAGGCTTTACGGCACCTTGGCATTTGACTCATACATGATGAACAGTTGTGAAGGTTTGAGAATAGGAACCAAAGCACTAAACTTGATTGTGGGTTCAGAGAAATATCTGGGTATGAGGGTGGATTCATAGTTTGGACCATCAAAATAAGGTTTCATTTCCAAACTGGACCTGTAGGTTAAACCCACTCAGAAGCTGAAAATGCTGGATACGTTCACTGTTCCAAAAATCCCCATCTATTTTAAACTGCATTTCATATATGAAAGATAATACACTTACTTTTTTGGATACCAGTATGTGGCAGTAAGGGCCCTCCATATCTCCCCATGCATATATGTCTTCTGTATTCAGTAACAAAAGGTGGGAATGGATGGACTCACAGCCTCATTGCCTCATACAAGTGTGACTCTTGCGCAGACTTGCTAACTCAGAAATATGGCAAGTCTTCAGAGTGTCCTGGAGTGCGGATTTGAGAAAGGACACCAGAAGATGTGGTTGAATGCAGGAGATAAAAACAAGATGCCCAACTTAGAATCATAGAATCGTCTGGGTTGGAAAAGACCTTTAAGATCATTGAGTCCAACCGTAAACCTAGCACTGCCAAGTCCACCACTGAACCATGTCCCTAAGTGCCACATCTACACATCTTTTAAACACCTCCAGGGATGGTGACTCCACCATGTCCCTGCACAGCCTTGCTCCAATGCTTGACTTGCAATCCCGTAATGCCCCAGCTACTAAAGGATGCCAAGGAAATTGTGAGTAACTGAGAGACTTCCTACCCCAATATTAGATGCTTTAAATCTTGCAACTGAAAAAAAGAAGAAAATTTCACTAGTGGACTAAACTACCTAGAAAGGGACGCTACGTGGTACACTCTGACAACTCCAGCAGCAATAACCAGGTCTAGATTTAGCAAGGAACCCCTCAGAGACTCCTCTTTGTGGCACTACTAAACCACTGTGTAAAGTTATAAAAACAGCATGTCCCACCAGGAGTTGTGAGGTCAGAGCCTAGAAAACATGTGGAAGCAATGCAGACACTGTCCCAAAGATTCTGAAACCTACCCCCCACACTTTGTGAGCCCACCTTGCAGTACCTGTCAATCCAGTCAGTGACAACAAGTTCATTGGCAGCCACACAAAGGAAGAAACAATGGGCAGGGTCCTGTGAGCCCCAATCCTAGAGAGCAGGCTAAAGAGCTCAAACAAACTGAGCTTGTGTTTGTGAATAACAGAAGGGCTCAGGCAGCAAGGAGAACTCACTGATGAGAGAAACACCTGTGCTAGAAAACATATTGCTATCAGCTTTTGCTAGAGCAAATGCAAGATCAGACACTTTCTAAAGTGTGTGTACATTGTATTTCCACTGGGAGCCAGAAGAGAGTGATAGGGAGTGAGAGGGAGTTTGGACTTGATGACCTCCAGAGACCCCTTCCAATCTCAAATGTTCTGTAATACGTGGAAAAAAGAGAAATGTTAGAGGGCTTCGATCTCTTGGAGTCCAAGCAATGATAGATTGATGGACTGCTCTTTTAGCTGGCTTTGCTGTGCTGTGCAGGCATGACAATGTCTTTACCAACCTGGGGAGGCATGCCACACCACCTTAGCTTCTGTAGTGGTTCCTAAGTGGTACCTCTGGCACTGAACTCTGAAGGTTTTTGCTCTCAAACTGAGATACCATTTATAGTTCATGCAGGCTGAACTAGGGATGTGAATCTCCAGGTTATCTGATGCAAGGAATTGATGTACTAATAGGCTGCAACAGGGGACTGTTCATGTGGACAAAGTTATGTTCAGTAGTGGGTCCCATCTATAGCACAGCTCTACCTCCCTTTCGGCACACTGAAGTACAAATCTCAGCTCAGGTGGGCCAGAGGTGTCTGGCACATAGCATCTCAGTGCAAAGGGGTATGATGCAGTGCTGCAAATGAGTGAACTGTTGACCTGGGGTGGTGGCAGCCAAGAGATTAAGGCTCCTGATTATTTTGCTGTAATGGAAGAAACAGGTCTGCCATCCAACAGGAGAAGCCCCTACATAGGTAATGTTGGACTGGCAAGGATTAGGCAGAGACATTGACCATGATGGTAGAGCCATCCTGACTCTTTGCCAAGGAGCACGAGTGCACTGGATGAGGATGAATGGAAAAAATTGGAGGTCTAATAGGGAGCCATGGTAAAACCTTCAAAGGTGTCATGGGAGGGACAGATATCTGCTGGTTTTATTAACCTCTTTGTAGTTGAAAACTGAGAAAGAGGTGATGCCCATCATTCTTTTTCAGACAGAAGTGACAGAACATCTTGAGTTTCTCCTCTCCCATCCTTGTTACTGACAGCAGAAGCAGGGCAGACTGCTTCCTGTGCACTGGTGTGGCTGTGTCCTGGAGCCAGGTGAGGTGAGATCCATTTGGATATACCTTTCCTAGGCATACAGACACGAAGTAGCCATCTGGAACTTAACAACAGTGTCAGTATCCTATTTGACTGAGCATCTAGTGCTGTGCACAAACTAATTCATCTTCTCGGAGCACCAGGATGTCTGCACAAAGGTATCCCATTCACTCTCTAGCCCCTACTGTGCTGTCAGGTATCTCTTCTCAGCGGTCTTCACCAGCGCCAAAGTATCTGGGTTTTCTCACTACCTGAGATCCTGCAGTTTCAACTATATACTACACATACACCACAAAGTAGCTGAACACGTATTTCTCTTTGGGAAACACCAAGCAGAATTATGGTGCCCAGTGCCACTGGGGACATAAGCTTCAAGCAGCTACTCAGATTTTGCTGCTAACATTACAGACCATTTGGTAACTGTTTCCAAGGTAACAAGTATGTGAGACATCTAAGTTCAAGTCCTCATCTGCTTGGAGCTGTAACACTGGATAGCTCAGGAGTGGGCCAACTTCCTGAAGTGCAGTTTGACTACAAGGAGATTAGAAATACTTGATCTGTAACGCACACAGGTGGCTGTGGGCTCATGGGCGGACCAGTCTCGTTCTCCCATGCAAAGATACAGCAGTGAAACTAAGCATGAATGCTGTAATTTTCTTCACATTACGTTTGACATACCACATCTGCTCATACAGTAGTTTATTCTCAGCTTCATTTAACAAGGTCAGAATATCTGCTTTCAAGCAGACAGTACGGAGGAAGTCTGTCAAACATCTAGATTTTAAGGTCAGGACAAAATCGCTCAAGCACAATCATAGCAGCTGTAAGACTTGAACCCATAGTTTTGACTATGCTTAACTTAGAAATAAAATTACTCTCAGCTGAATATCAACATTTGGAGCATCTGAAGTTGCAGATATCTACTTTATTGACACTGATACAGCAGCAGAGTGACAGAAAATGTCTGTGTCCATAAGCAAATGGAAGATTACTTCCTAGCAGTGTAGGTCTAGCTACTGCAAATCCACAGCTGGGAGATACTTTGTGTAAGTTCTGATTATCCCAGAGGAAGATCATTTTTCACTTCCTAACACCACCTGGAAAGGAGAAGCATTGTTTAGTCCACACACATCAAGATGAGTCTTTCAGTCCCTAAAATCTGCACCATCCAGCTAGGATGTGCAAGTGGAGCCCAGGTCAATGAGGCAGTGTCTGTAACCATTAAGACCACACATCATCAAATGTCATGCTGTCAGACGGACGGGTTGAAATGGAGAAACGTATCTGTTGGCTTTTCTGAAGTGCTACTTTACTTGCAGTGATTAAACAACCTGCACGCTCACCCTCTGGGACAAGGAGTATCCCAGCATTTACAAAAGTGAATGTAAAGCATGGAAGGGAGTAAAAGGATGTATTGATCTACTGGATCTATTTAAAGATTTAGGCATTACAATGCTTAATTTTTAGGTCTCTCAGAGCAGAATTCAGAACTTGTACCAGGTGCCCAGGGTCTGCATATACTGCACAGAATCAGGCAGCTCAAAGCAGGATCTAAAACTACAGCACATTGCAGAGGGAGTTGCCCATAGTCAGTATGTTCAACCTGCCTTTACCTGGGGATACTCAATAGGAGATATCTGAAATCTTGCCTCTGTCTGGGCTTTCAATTCAATTAGAGATTCTATAAGGTAATCTCATGTCTAGAGACTTTGCTTAGGAACCCGGACTCAGCCTTCCAAGTGCATCCCCCGGGGTCTCGGCAAGATACCCTGACAAGCACTGAAGAGTCAAAGCCTTTTACTGGAGCACAGCATTAAGTGACCCACTGAAAGTTGCACAGTAGTCTCTGGTAGAACCAACACTATCTATTGAGTCTCAGTCCAGAGCCTTCACAAGAAAGCATATTTTCCATAGCGTCTCTTGTAGAATTAAAATGCTATATGAGTAAGCAGATGCTGTGGGTAAGCAGAAGGCAGCATGGAGCCAAGGTTCTCCATTTCTTGGATATGTGCTCTAGGCACTAGTAATTTTTCCAAAACTTGGACTGAGGGTATTTTACCTCCAACCACACACTGAACTACACTAGTGCAGTGAAAAGGTGTTACACCTGCATAGATCACAATAGGAAAAACAGGCTTTAGATCTTGTAGCAAAGTCTTGGGCTGGAGATGGACAACTGCCCAGGAAGTTCAGCTAAGGACAAAGTGCTGCTGCGTATTTCTCAGTCAGAACATTAATTCTGCTTAAGGCTCACAGGAAGGTTGTTTTAAGAATGTTCAGAGTTAGGCTGGCTCTCATTACTTTCACTTTATGAGGCAGTTTCTTGAATCTCAAACTAATGTGATGAAACTAGCCAGAAGGCTCATGCTTGGCACCAGAGCCTGAAATGCCAGAGTCATAGAATCATAGTATCACAGAATAGTTTTGGCTGGAAGGTATCTTCAAAGACCACCTAGTCCAAAACCCCTGCCATGGACAGGGACATCTTTCACTAAATCAGGTTGCCCAAAGCCACATCCAACCTGACCTTGAACACTTCCAATGATGGGATGTCCACAGTTTCTCTGAGAGACTTGTTCCAGTGTCTCACCACCCTCATCGTGAAGCATTTCTTTCTTATGTCCAACCTAAACTTACCCTCTTTCAGTTTAAAACCATTGTCCTGTCACTACAGGCCTTGGTAAAAAGTCTTTCTCTGTCTTTCTTATAAGCCCCCTTTATATATTGAAAGGACAGATTAAGGTTTCCCCAGAGCCTTCGTTTTTCCAGGCAGAACAACCCCAACCCTCTCAACCTGTCTTCAAAGTCCCTTCCTTCCAGAACTGTCTTTTCTGAATGATGGCTATATCCACTGGCAAGGCACAAATCTACTGCTTGACTTGCTTGAGCAAACAGTACAAACTGCACACCTGTCTCTTGCAATAAAGGCTTACCTTTGTAGCAGGGACTTCTCAGGTTTTAGCTCTGAGCTTGTTTACTTGACTCTCAGCAATATCTGCCCTTTCCTCAGTTTCTTCTAGCTTATGCTGTGCTTTTCTGAATTTGGACAAATTAGTATTGGCTTGTTCACCCTGAAATGGCAAAACAAAAGGAACTAAAAAAACTTTTGGCAACGTGCTGGGGCACAGAGCCAATTTTTAAACTGACAGTCCTAGAAAATGGTAAATAAGTATTTGCTTCAGTTAGTGACTCACAGCTTCCTCAGCTTGTCTTTTGTAGGATTTGATTTTCATCTGCAGTTTATCTATCAGATCTTGCAATCTCACCATGCTCTTCCTGTGTTCTTCATTCTGTGGAAAGGGAATGTGCAATTATACATCTTTGGGAGACAAAACATAAGGAGAACTGCTTTTTATTTATACCCACCTGGAAAGTAAGCTCTTCGACACACCATTCATATTTCCGGATGTTTTTCATAGCCTCTGCAGATTGTTTATGTTCTTCTTCCAGCTCAGTTTCTAGCTCTCGGATCTGGTGAATCAATCCACAATTGGCTTGAGCCCTCACACAGGACTCAGAGAAGAAAGGTATCTTTGACATTCATGTTCAATGTTGGTACCCACCCTGGCCTCCATCTTCAAGAATTGTTTCTTGCCTCCCTTCAAAGCCAACTGCTCAGTCTCATCCAGACAGTGCTGTATGTTCTTCACTGTCTGTTCCAGGTTCTTCTTCATCCTCTCCAGTTGGGTGCTGGTGTTCTGCTCCTTCTTCAGCTCTTCTGCCATCATGACTGCCTTGGAAGGGAGATGACACAAGAAACTGGGAGAATGTGAAAGAACCATGCATGCTGTGTATCATCTGAGGATTTATTCCTGGT
>NW_009603424.1:6841-7489 GCF_000690535.1 Cariama cristata
TATCATTCCTGCCACCGCATTTCCTGCTTCATTTTTTCTGTGACATCATAGTGGCAGAAACATGATAGGAAATAGTAGGAAAAAGGATGGGAAAAAATCTGCCTTGCTGCATACATGGAGCTTGGAACAACAGAAAGGGTAGATGCTGTGTCCCACTGTATAGTCATTACTGTGACCTTCATTGACACCCAGGTGCCATGGGCAGACCAGGAGCCACAGCCAAGCTTGGGAGCAGGGCACGTCACAGCTGAAAGGCTTCTCTGCATAACACACATGGTACGTGACAGAGTCTCTGTGCTGTACCTTAGTGCACGCCCTGTTCTTGCCACAATAGCCTGGATGGCTAGTGTTACAAGGCAGAAAATAGTTTAAAACAATCTGTGTTATTTAAGACAAAACTAGGATATATTTTTGTCCTGGTTTGGCTGAAACAGAACTATGTCTGCTTTCAGTAGATGTTATTTTTTTTTCCTTCAGTTAAGTAAGAGAGTTAACACCTGTGATCCCCGAGTTTTATATCGAGTATTCCCATGGGTGGGATGGAACACGGCATTGGTCAGCCCTGGGTCACCTGTCCCCCCTGCAGGTTCCTGGGGGTGTGACCCCTCTTCCACCTTCCCCCAGGAGGAGCCAAGCAGAACCCCAGAG
>NW_009603424.1:7706-7950 GCF_000690535.1 Cariama cristata
TGCTCTCAAACATTTGATTCCTATACAATCAAATTAAGCATTTTGGTGAAATATTGGGTGACATTACTTACAAATAATGTACAATTCAACAAATTGCTTTGGCAGTAAAATACCTGAAAAAGTCTAAATTGAAAAAATGTGAGAATAAAATAATGCCATTATAAAATTTATAGAAATACATAAATATGTATGTGTGTGAAAGAGTTGAAAGCCCTAAGAACAAGGAAAATGTTGTAAATATCTT
>NW_009603425.1:0-217 GCF_000690535.1 Cariama cristata
AAAATATAATTGATAAATTATCTGTTTGGACATTCTGCGGAAACATCTGCCTTTGTGGTCAGCGTGGCACTGCACTTCAGAGAATAAGCTTTATGAGAAGAAATCATCCAAATGACTTGAAGCAGTCCTTCAGTCTGATTTGTGATGTCTTGCATATTTTGGTTGGGCATGATATCAGAGAAGTGAGCTAGTTAGCTTGCTTGTTGTGGATGTGTGC
>NW_009603425.1:291-509 GCF_000690535.1 Cariama cristata
GGATGGTTATCCACATAGTGTAAGTCCCTCCCCTAGTGTTTTGGTTGCATGTGTGCTGTCGCCGCAACACGGAAACTTTGTACAGTTGAGAATTTGAATAGTTTGGGGATTTTTTTTGTTCCTCCCCTCTTTTAATAAAGGCAGCAGCCTGTGTTGCTGCGAAGAAGACAGGTCACTAGTAGTTTGATCAACTTAAGTTACCCTAGGTAATGCTGCTT